>NW_015644775.1:402769-406486 GCF_001515625.1 Sinocyclocheilus rhinocerous
ATAGCAAATCAAGTCAAATTATTACTGTTGTTTATATGCAGCGGAAGCAGAAAGTATCTGGTTTTGTGAAATTTTAGTGACAATACATGAGGTAAGTAACTCTTTAAAATTGAAATAGGCTTTTATTACTTAGTTTATTTAACAGGGCGTACAGAGATTTTGTGAACTCTTCAAAGCGAAATATGCATTATTTGTTGTGTTTCATTGTTTAATAAAGACAGTTATAGTAATTCTAAGTACTTTCGTGCAGCTGTAGCAGCAGTATGCATAGCTACTCAGATCGCAATTTTTAGCGAATTTAATAGCAGCAGAATGGCATAGCAAATTCACATGCAACGTTAGCAGAAGTCTGCATAGCAACCAATTATTATTGCTAATATTGCAGGGGCAGCACAAAGTACTTTAGTTGCATGAAATTTCAGTGATGATGCATGGATGGGCTACAGCAATTCTAGTACTTTCATGGAGTGTAGCTGCAGTAGCCATAGAATTTCAGATTGCGTAATTAGCTAATTATTAAAGGGGTCATATGATGCGATTTCAATTTCTCCTTTCTCTTTGGAGTGTTACAAGCTCTTGGTGCATAAAGAAGATCTGTAAAGTTGCAAAGACTAAAGTCTCAAATCCAAAGAGATATTCTTTAAGCCTCGCTTTTCAGACCGATGAGCTTTGTAAAAATCGACGTGTTTCAGAAAGGCGTTCAGAAAGTTTTATAATGACAGGACACGCATTTATACAACACTTTATTCAAAAGGAAGAACCGCTCGTTCTGCGCGTCATATGTCATTACGCTCTTTCTACGTCATTGCACATGCGCAGTTCTTTCAGTTTCGGGGTTCAATCCAAGCAAGTGTTTACATGAACTCTCAATCATATTAGAAAAGGAATAAACCACCCCCTTCAATCCGATCGAAATTTCATTCCGATCGAGCTCAATTGGATCGATTAAGGTGTTTACATTAAGGTTTTTCAGTCCGATTGAGCCGTCAATCCTATTACAAATGGATTATTTGGTTGCATGTAAACGTAGCCAGTGATAACGCATGGGGTAAGTAACTCTTTGTGAGAGAGTGAAATAGGCATTTTATTTCTTTGCTTATTTAACAGGGCTTACAGTAGATTTTGTGAACTCTTCAAAGCGAAATAGGCATTATTTGATTGCGTTTTCTTGATATTAAAGACGCTTATAGCAATTCTAAGTACTTTTGTGCAGCTGTAGCAGCAGTATGCATAGCTATTCAGATCGCTAGTTTAGTGAATTTTACTAGCAGCAGCACGCATAGCTAAATTCAGACGCAATATTAGAAATATTAGCAGCAGTCTGCATGGCAATCCAATAATCGTTGCTAATATAGCAGCGGCAGCAGAAAGTACATGTAGTTGCATGAAATTATCTCAGTGATAAAATAACACTTGGATGGTAGTGAACTTTTTAGGTGAAATAGGCATTTTATTACTTTGCTCTTCAATTCAACAGGGTTTATAGAACTCTTCAAAGCGAAATAAGCATTAATTGGTTGTGTTTGGTTATTTAATAAAGGGGCAGTAGCAATTCTTAGTACATTTGTGCAGCAGTATGCATAGCTATTCAGATTGCAATGTTAGCTAATTTTATAGCATGCATAGCAAATTTATATGCAAGGTTAGAAATAATATTAGCAGCAGCAGCGGCAGCAGAAAGAGCTTTAGTTGCATGGAATTTTAGTGATAACTCATGGAGGGTAAATTAACTCTTTAAAGTGCAATAGGCATTTATTACTTTGCTTATTCAACAGGGGTTACAGCAGGTTTTGTGCAGCAGCAGTAGATTATGCTTCGCAAATTCTGATTAAATATTACAACCGCAACAGCTCGCACAGTAAATTCCTACTACAAAATTGTGAATATCATTAACAGCAGCAGCATGTACTTCAACTGAGTATTGAAATGTTAGTGAATATTATCAATAGCAGCAGTAGCAGAAGTTTTGTTGCGTTGACTGTATCGCACTGCATACATTGTGGACAGCTTTACCTATCACAACGGTTTTATTGACTTTGTCATGTTGTGCCGCTCACGTCTGGCGTAGAAACCGTGTTCGAGTAAAATAGGCATTTGCCTAGCTACTTATATGCCTAATTAATGGAGCTCTCAGCAGTTCAGTCTCTTGTGCAGTAGCAACAGCTTGCATAGGCATTCAGTCATCAAGATTTTTCTCAGCAGCAGCATGCACAGCATTTCTATGTTGCAAATTTTAATTTGGACACAATTAATATAAAAGCAGACAACTGCATTTAAATAAAGTCACTGTAGTGTGTTGCTCAAGACCATCTTGAAACAAGCCATGCATTAAGCAATGATGTGTTCATACAATGCAAACATTATTGTTCTTAATATGCAATATAAATATTTTAAATTATCAAAATAAATGAGCACCTGCTTTTGAAGCAGAATTAGTCCTGGGCATATGACACCACAACTACAGGGTGTACAGTGATTTATTCTTTCGCCAAATATTTTGTTAGCTTATTAATAAGTTAACGGTAAGTATTTCCACTGCAATAACATTGATGAACGTTAATGGGGGAAAAAAAAGTTACAACTCTTGAATGACAAATTTAAAACTATTTACTCAGGCCGCCCGAGCCTGAGTCAGGTGGTTGCTGGGGGTTACTACATCTATCAGCCTACAGTGTGATTCCTGTTTGTTAACGACACACATAGTGCGCATTTCTACCTAGGTAAGTTTGAGCTGTTGGCTCAGAAACACATAGTTATTTAGGTCATTAGTTAACCCTCATCCGTCCCTCGGGTCATTTTGACCCAAAACTCATTTTTAAAGATTTTTAAAAAATCGAGCGTTGATCGTTATGTTATGAGACTTTGTTGCTTTTTTCACACTTGAACCGGGAATTCATGAAAAATATTCGAGTGAATTTGAGCGGTTTAAGTGGGTGCAATAAAAAAAAGTATCAAAAGTGTCCCTCGCGGGTCATTTTGACCCGCCACTGGAAATGCATGGAATTTACGAAAAAAACTGTGGATTTTTTTTATTTAATTTTGTCACACTTGAGCATGGAGCACACACAAGAACATTTGAGTCGATTTGAGGATTCTATGTGGGTGTAATAAAAAAAGTAACAAAAGTGTTGACCCGCCACTGGAAATGCATGGAATTTACGAAAAAAACTGTGGATTTTTTTTATTTAATTTTGTCACACTTGAGCATGGAGCACACACAAAAAAATGTTGTCGATTCAAGGATTCTGTGTGTATTAAAATAAGGTGTAATTAAAAAAAGTGTCCCTCGCGGGTCATTTTGACCTGGCCATAGGAATGAATGGAATGTCCAAAAAAAACTTTTTTTCTATATAAAATCTGACACAATCCAGAAAAGATGCATACCCACACTAAGGGCTGAGACTGCAGAATGTCCCCAATTCACAAAAAACTCACATACCCACACACACAGGCACACACAAACACACACATGGCACACACACTCCCATTGAAACACATTATAGCATTTATGATGTTTCTGCTGGGAAATGACTGTCATTTTGAAATTTTTTTTTTTACTTAACAGTTAAATTTGAGTGATGGAGACCAAAGAGTTTATATCTTATATATCATATAAATATCATATTTATATTTTTACATTTATTTATTACATATTTATGAAACTGTATGAATATGCATGTGTTTGGATTAAAATTCAGTATCATTTTCATTTTTTTT
>NW_015644775.1:406913-423462 GCF_001515625.1 Sinocyclocheilus rhinocerous
TTGGCAATAGATCTGCTTGTTCTGGGGGGGTTTTATCTTTTATATTTCTTCTGCCTTATAGGGATGATTTTAAGCATATTATTGTATAGCAGCAGCATACATATTTAATTGTTTTGTTATCTTCTTCCAGCTTTGTTGGGGGGGGTATTTTATATGCAGTGGGAGTTGCATCTGTCATGCCTCCCCTGAGCCCTTTGAGTTTTAACAGACCCCCCTAAGCATGCGGTGACTTTGGTGGGGGGTAATTGAGAATAAATGGGGGAAAGTCACGTGAGAGGAGATAATGCCTCCATCACGATATGATTGGATCCACTGAATGTACTTTAGTATCTCGCCGTAGTATTAGGTCATCTGGGTACTTTTTGCTGTTTTATGAAAATTATGAATTCAAACATGCTACTCTTTTCACATACTGTTTTTTGCCTACTATATAGGGAAGTGTGCATATTCCGATATAGCTCCAGTCTGTTTCAGGTAGTATTAGAAGGAGGGACATTCTCATTATAGATAGCATTTGACTGGACAAAATCTGTGAAGAGCGAAATCACTTCTTGGAAGAGAAAAAAAAAATGGAAATGTCCATATATAATAAAAGCGAATTCTTTCCATTTTTTGGAGCACACCAACTAGCGTATATATGACCTTAAAGCTGACAGGAGTAGTTCACTTCCAGAATGAAAATTCCCTGATAATTTACTCACCCCCATGTCATCCAAGATGTTCATGTTTTTCTTTCTTCACTCGCAAAGAAATTAAGGTTTTTGAGGAAAACATTCCAGGAATTTTCTCCATATAATGGACTTGAATGTTGGCCAACGGGTTCAAGGTCCAAACTGCAGTTTAAATGTAGCTTCAAAGAGCTCTACACGATCACAGCCGAGGAATAAGGATCTTGTCTAGTGAAACAATCGGTCATTTTCTTAAAAAAAGAAAAAATTATGTACTTTTTAACCAAAAATGGTCATCTTGCACTAGGGCTGTGCCATTACTTCAGTCTTAAGAGTCACATGATGCTACAAAAACCATATTAATATGCTGATTTGGTGCTCAAAAACATTTATTATTATTATGAATGTTGAGAAAAGTTGTGCTGCTTTGTATTATGGTGAAAACCATGACACATTTTTTTCAGCATTTATTAAAGGGGTCATATGATGCTGCTAAAAATAACATTATTTTGTGTATTTGGTGTAATGAAATGTGTTTATGCGGTTTAAAGTTTAAAAAACACATTATTTTCCACATACTGTACATTATTGTTTCTCCTCTATGCCCCGCCTTTTTGAAACGCGTCGATTTTTACAAAACTCATCGGTCTGAAAAAGCGAGGTATGCTGTGATTGGCCAGCTATCCAGTGCGTTATGATTGGCCGAATACCTCAAGCGTGAGACGCAAATGTTACGCCCCTCTTAACTTTTATAAATAATATCTCTTTGGATTTGAGACATTAGTCTTTGCAACTTTACAGATCTTCTTTATGCACCAAGAGCTTGTAACACTCCAAAGAGAAAGGAAAAATTGAAATCGCATCATATGACCCCTTTAAGAACAGCATTCATTTGATTGATTGATTTATTCAGCATTTACTAATTTCTTTTCTGTCACTTTTGATCATTTAATGCATCCTTGCTGAATAGAAGTCTTAATTTCTTTAAAAAAAAATTCATATCAATAATGCATATGTAAACAATAGTATTAAGACCTAATACTAATAGTATTAAGAAGTGAACTGTCCTGTTCCCCTTTCACCTAGATTATAATGAAAGATGTGTGCTGGAGTTGACCATTAGGGCCATATGGATTTGTTTGCACGTGAATCAAAGCAGTAAAGTGGAAGACGTGCCCACTTCACCTGCTTGTATCGACCGCATGCTTGTGAACAGAAGGAGAGGAAGCAGAGGGCAGGAAACAGTTTTACCTTAATTAAAATTGCAGCTGGAGCTCAATGCAGTCAGTTGCCAGGCGATGTGACCTTTCCTCTAACAGAGTGCCACGAACACTGTACAAGAGACATCGAGTTTCTCAACGACGTGCGTGATTGTGTGTGTTTCGCTTGGATGCACTACATGTACTATCCCACCCTGCTGGAAGATGCGTGTTTGTATACGCCAGTGTTAAGTGAGTATATGTGATCCTGAATGCGTGCCATAGCCGTAAAGTCTTTATTCCGCTTGGTTTGTAAAGCTCTTGCTATTTGTTAACACAGGGCCAGATGATGTGTAGAAGCACCTGCCAGAGTGCTGTAGCGTTGCCATGGTGATTGCATCCAGTCATCCTGTCAGCAATGCACTGCTTTTTCTGCAGTAGAAGTGTTACTGTGAGGGAGGCAGATGGTTCGCTCCTACTTCCTGTTTATTTATTTCATTAATTTAATAAAGAGCGAAAATTAGAAAGCAATAGCAGCATGACCACTGTGTACTGATCAAGCTAAAAAACAGGATGCAGATCTCACTGAACAGATGCAAAGATCACAAGCTCTTGCTAAAACATGGCAGATATAAATGAAAATGAAGTTTTTGTGGCTTTTACTTAAATAAATTGTTGACTTCCAGAATTAAATTTTCCTGATAATTTACTCACCCCCATGTGATCCAAAATGTTCATGTCTTTATTTCTTCAGTTGATAAGAAATTAAGGTTTTTGAGGAAAACATTCCAGGATTTTTCTCCATATAGTGGACTTCAGTAGGAGCCAGTGGGTTGAAGGTTCAAACTGCAGTTTCAAAATACAAATTTATATACTTTTTAACCACAAATGCTCATCTTGCACTAGCTCGACTTCACGCATTATGTAATCACGCACGCGTGACGTAGGCGAAAGTACCGCCCCAGTGTTTACAAAGCGAACGTGCAAAGAAAGTCAAACGCCTTTTACAAAAAAGGTAAAACAACAATGTTGGACGATTTTGAAGTTGGAGGAGAAAATGAGATGGAGCTTTTTGCCCTTCCCTACCTTTTCAACTGGAGTACACAGACGAAGAACTAATCGTGCGCAACCTTTCCAACGTGAAGACACGCATGCGCATCGCAGAACTAGTGCAAGATAGGGCTGTGCAATTAATCGCATGCGATTGGCAAGTGCATCTCGTCAGTTAAGCCGGTCCCGTGATTAGTAGTAAATCGCCATCAACTGCTTTCAGATGGAGCGGCATTTACTACACAGAGCCGTAGTTCACTGACAAGCTAGGCGATATCGCGTTCTTAATCAAATGCGATTCATCTGCGATTATGAACGCGATATTGCCTAATTGTCAGTGAACTACGGCTCTGTGTAGTGAATGCCGCTAAATCTGAAAGCAGGTGATGGAGATTTACAATATAATACAAAGCAGCACAACTTTTCTCAACATTCATAATAATAAGCAATGTTTTTGAGCACCAAATCAGCATATTAATATGGTTTTTGTAGCATCATGTGACTCTTAAGACTGAAGTAATTGCACAGCCCTAGTGCAAGATGACCATTTTTGGTTAAAAAGTACATAATTTTTTCTTTTTTTAAGAAAATGACCAATTGTTTCACTAGACAAGATCCTTATTCCTCGGCTGTGATCGTGTAGAGCTCTTTGAAGCTACATTTAAACTGCAATTTGGACCTTGAACCCGTTGGCCAACATTCAAGTCCATTATATGGAGAAAATTCCTGGAATGTTTTCCTCAAAAACCTTAATTTCTTTGCGAGTGAAGAAAGAAAAACATGAACATCTTGGATGACATGGGGGTGAGTAAATTATGAGGAAATTTTCATTCTGGAAGTGAACTACTCCTGTCAGCTTTAAGGTCATGTATACGCTAGTTGATGTGCTCCTAAAAATGGAAAGAATTCGCTTTTATCATATATGGATTTTATACATTTCCATTTTTTTTTCTCTTCCAAGAAGTGATTTCGCTCTTTACAGATTTTGTCCAATCAAATGCTATCTATAATGAGAATGTCCCTCCTTCTAATACTACCTGAAACAGACTGGAGCTATATCGGAATATGCACACTTCCCTATATAGTAGGCAAAAAACAGTATGTGAAAAGAGTAGCATGTCTGAATTAGGGCTGTGCGATTAATCGAAATCATTTTTTTTAGCAGGGTAATGATACCCGTACTGTGCTGCACATTATTGGCAATATTGAGCTGAAGCTTGACTTTACAAGTTTAAAATCGCAAATCAAATCGCAATCGCAATATCTGTCAAAAAAATCGCAATTTGATATTTTCCCCCAAATCGCACAGCCCTAGTCTGAATTCATAATTTTCATAAAACAGTAAGCAAAAAGTACCCAGATTACCTAATAATACGGCGAGATACTAAAGTACATTCAGTGGATCCAATCATATCGTGATGGAGGCATTATCTCCTCTCACGTGACTTTCCCCCATTTATTCTCAATTACCCCCCACCAAAGTCACCGCACGCTTAGGGGGGTCTGTTAAAACTCAAAGGGCTCAGGGGAGGCATGACTGATGCAACTCCCACTGTATCTTTACCCGCTGGTGTTGCTGTTAAACAGGTTTGCTTTAGAAAAACATGTGTGATTTAAACACTTTTTAATGTCATATTTTGTAATATCTGCATTGTTTTTTTTTGTTCCAATTTTTTTTAAGGGAGGCACTGCCTCCCTTGCCTTGTCAGAAGTAACGCCCCTGTCCCTGGCAGCCTCTGTAGTCCCATTTAGCCATTTAGCAGCAGTCTTTTTCAAGACAAGTAAAAAAACGTACTTATTACTGATGTATTTTATGTTGTAGAATAAAACATGAAAATATGTTGAGCTTGTTGACCTTGTTTCAGGCATTTCAATCATGACAACTCTCGGAAGATTTTAGCATGGTGATGGATATGACAATGTTAATGTATTTGGTCTGGGCAGAATAAATCTGCTATGCTGCTGCTGAATTGCTGCTGCTGCTGGTTATTAGTAGTTGTAGTATTAGTAGCTGTAGTTGTAGATTATTGCTGCTGCAAGCAAGTACAGGAACTTGCTACTGCCAATGCATATGGCGATATGGTGCCATGAGTATTTAAAACATACTGCTGCTGCTCAAATAGCATATAAAATAACCCCCCCAACAAAGCTGGAAGAAGAAAACAAAACAATTAAATATGTATGCTGCTGCTATACAATAATATGCTTAAAATCATCCCTATAAGGCAGAAGAAATATAAAAGATAAAACCCCCCCAGAACAAGCAGATCTATTGCCAAGATGTATGTACTCCTGCTGCTCCGAAAAGCCGTGAGACCGTATGTTTGCGATCTATGTGAGCCTGGGCCGGCTTTGCCGAATGGCTTAACGCTAGTGAACTAATGCTGTGTGTAGCTTAAACTATAGTGACCTGAGTTAAATGTGTTTCTGGGCTAATGGAGCCCAGATAAATTAACTAGTGGCTAAACAATGTGAACCTGTGTGCTGTACCCTTAGGTTTATTTAAAACCCTCATCGTCCCTCCCGAACCTATAACAAAAGTG
The DNA here is from genome assembly GCF_001515625.1 of Sinocyclocheilus rhinocerous. NCBI lineage: Eukaryota > Metazoa > Chordata > Actinopteri > Cypriniformes > Cyprinidae > Sinocyclocheilus > Sinocyclocheilus rhinocerous. The sequence goes on from NW_015644775.1 coordinate 412,374, forward strand.
TTCCTCGTGGGTCAAAATGACCCAAAGGCCAAAAATGACACTAATTTTATTTTTGGTCCAGAAAGCTTATATTGGTCCATTTTTATTTATTTATTTTTTCAATTTTTTTTGGTGATTTTTATTTTATTCACATTAAATTCTGGATATTTTTTTGAAAATTAGCATATTTTTATAAATTTTTTCACCAAAAAAACAAAGACACAATTTCTTTTGATCATTTATATCATTTTAAGATCATGCAAATAATTTTACTGCCATGTAAGAAGTAAGAAAATTATTTTTTGCAGTGTGGCACTATACCAATTCTTATATCCATATTGGGTCATATAGACTTCCATAAGCTCTTTGATAAGTGCATAGGACTTAAAAGTCTTTTGAATTATATAATGAGCTTAGGAAACGGTGGTGGCATTGAACAAAGGCCAGAGATATAGCACTGGGAATTGAATAAGAGATATATTGTGATTAGTGAACAGCCAGAGATTGTGAAGGCTCTTCGACACGGGTTTGGTCTGACCAGAGGTGCGGATCAGAGCAGTTTTACGTGCCAATGCCGTGCCATTCCTAATATTTACTGTACACAGAGATCTTTCTGTTATTAATACCATGTGATGGTCCGAAGGGGAGGGTGAGGCCACATGACAAAGCTGGCAGATGTTTTGCCTGACAGTGATACACTAATCTTGGCTTTAAACGCAATTGCTAATATCAACCACTACAGCTGTACATCATTAGATATTAACATAAATTATGCAAGAATTTCAAAAATCACATTTCACTCCATTTTACAAATTTGCCTAAATTAAATCAGAACTGTCATCCTACTTATCCAGTAATGGACTTCGCAACTGTACAAACTAATTATGGCAGCATTCTGAGTGAAACTGAGATGTGATTGAGCATGCTTTCCATTTTCACCACAGCTTTAAATTATGTGTCCTCATTCCAGAACACATGAATTAAAAATATGATGGCTGTGTCTATCAGTCTTTTTATGTGTTGCTCATATTAAGCTCTAGTCAGGGGACTTATCTGGAGTTCGGCATCAGCATGTTTAATTTTAGTGGTCTGTGCGCTGTGCTGGAGGGTACGGTGGCTCTCACGTGGGCCCACGTTGAGCTGGATGTGGAAAGGCTCTTCACTCTTAACCTGTCAACATGAAGTAATCCCTCACTGCATTTCGGCCACAGCAATACACAGATGAGAGGGATTGGGTGGCTCAGGTAACGAATGGCTTCTTAAACCAATCAGAGTTTGTTCTTTCCTGTAAGTGGATTTTTCACACACTGTAAAACACAGTGTGCTTTCAGAGATGGTTCTGTTGCTTCTCTGAAAGCACACCCTAAAATTAATTCTCTAATTACATATTATATTCAACTGTTGGAGTATTGGCTCATGCAATATTTATTTCTTAGACTGGCTGTTTGTTTGGAGAGATTGACCAATATTGTTTCCAATATGTTTTTATTTATAATACAAATTAAAACTTTTATTCAGGACACATTAAATTGATCAAAAGTGACAGTAAAGACATTTATAATGTTACAAAAGATTTCTATTTCATATAATTGCTGTTCTTTTGAACTTTTTATTCATCAAAGGATCCCAATGTACGACAGTTTACACAAAAAAATATTAATCAGCCCAATGGTTTACAACATTGATAATAATAGAAAATGTTTCTTGTGCAACAAAACAGTATATTAAAATGATCTCTGAAGGATCATGTGACACTGAAGACTGGAGTAATGATGCTGAAAATTCAGCTTTTCCATCAAAGGAATCAATTACATTTTGAAATTATTAAAATAGAAAACAGGGATTTTACATTGTAATAATATTTTACAATAATTTACTTTTTACTGTTTTTTTGATCAAATAATTGCAGCATAGGTGAGAATAAGAGGCTTTTTTTTAAAAACACTGAAAATTTTTTAACCGACCATAAAATTTTGAACACAAGTAATATGATAAGATAACCAATATTAAAGGGGTTATATGACGCAATTTAAAATTTTCCTTTCTCTTTGGAGTGTTACAAGCTCTTGGTGCATAAAGAAGATCTGTAAAGTTGCAAGGACTAAAGTCTCAAATCCAAAGAGATATTCTTTATAAAAGTTAAGACGTCCTCCTAAAACGCCTCGTTTAAACACGCCCCCACATGTCTACGTCACTTCGCGCTGTGGATCGCCGGATCGGCTTTCACCGTGGACGAAGAGGAGTCCAGCCCGAGGTCGTCACATGTGGTTGCGGCAAGCCCGCCGGCCACGCCGTTCTAAAGACCGCCGCTGCTGCTCACTCTAGCCCGCAGTGTGTGATGCATTTTATGGAGGACTGTTTCCTGAACCTGAAGTTCTGCATAGCCTACAATGGGCCTGTGCTCAAAGGCTGTTCTATAAAGTTGGGCAGTTCCAACTTTGCAAGGACAGTCTGGCGCCTCTGACTCACAGCCTGTAATAAAAATCGACGCGTTTCAGAAAGGTGAGGCATAGAGGAGCAACAATAATATACATTACGTGGAAAAAATTACATTACGTGTTTTTTGAACCTTAAACCACATAAACACACTGCATTACACCAAATACACAACATAATGTTCTTTTTAGCAACATCATATGACCCCTTTAAGAATTTATTTTAAAATGTATTTATATTTGATTTTTGACAATTATAAAACAATAAAAAACGACAAACAAAAAATATACTATATGTAATAATATACTATACATGATAATAATATACTATACATGTTTTAGCAATAATAAAAATGAAAATCGTTTTATGACATTATATTCTTGCAATGTTGTTTTGTGATCTTAATTGTTGAGCACATTTATTTTCACCAGTAAACATAATTTGCTAAGTACTTAAAAATGTTAGTATCTATCTATCTATCTATGCATGTTCAACAAAATGATCTGTACATTATACATGTCATTATTATAATCATAATTACTGTTATCCTTTGCTCTTTCCATCCTTAACTAATTGAGTTAAGGATAGAAAGTGTGTGTGTGTGTGTGTCACTGAGTTTATATCTGTGTGCTTGCATGTGGGTAAGAGACAAATGCAGATGAAGTCATTGTTGCGACTGACGATAAACATTTGTGAAGTCTATTGGCACGTAGGGCAGTTGACAGCCAGGCAGTGATGGGCTACTGTACCAACTGCTGCTGGCTTATGTATTTCTGTCCAGAGCTGATAAGTTGACTCCATCCTTGCCTTATTTAGTCAGCCTGAGTTCTGTGCTGCTGACACACCAGTGAGCATAAGAGAGAAAGAGAGAGAGAGACAGAGAGAGCACAGGCTGTAGGTTGACTGAACAATTAAATGCTCCTCTACTCCCACCTTTTTATGGTGAATGACTAATATCAAATGGAGCTGAGTATGAAGAGGGTGAGAAAAGGTGGGAGGAAAAATTGAAGGGCTCTTTTACCTCTCTGTCTCTCATTCATAATCACTAGCATAACCAGGGGCAAAGCTGTCATTATAAATGGGGGAGGAGGGGTTTGTTTATGATTCTTCCACATTTAGAAATTTATATGAATATGTTCGTGCCACCCAACTTTTTGAGAGTTAATAAATATTCATGCCTTAAAGAGACCCTCACATTTTTCAAATCGTTGCTAAGGTCATATTTTGTCAAAAACAAAAAAAACAAAAACAAGAAATGTTATACTTCTTAAAGAAAATTAAACTTATTTTAGCATTTTTATGATTTTTGAGAGTGGTACTTTTGTGAACGGCCATCGAAGACTGACACGGAAAAGAAGAAATTGTTGAATAAAGTCATTATTTTTGTTTTCTTTGCACACAAAAAGTGTTCTCGTAGCTTCATAAAATTACGGTGGAACCACTGATGTCACATGGACTATTTTAACGATGTCCTTACTACCTTTCTGTGCCTTGAACATGTTAGTTGCATTGCTGTCGGTGGGGTCAGAAAGCTCTCGGATTTCATCAAAAATATCTTAATTTGTGTTCCAAAGATGAACGAAGGGCTTATGGGTTTGGAACGACATGAGGGTGAGTAATTAATGACAGAATTTTCATTTTTAGGTGAACTATCCCTTTAAGAAGTGATAACAAGGAAATGCTATGCATTTGTCCATTAAAACGAGATTTAACCTAATAGTAGGTCCAAACTAAGTTAAAGCTCACTCTCATCGATGACTTTCTTTGCTAACACCTGAAGTGAACCTGTTATATTCTGTAGTTGTCCTGACACTGGATCTATCACGTTTCCTTTCACAGTGAGGCCAAGAACGCCAGTTAACCTTTCACACTACCTCCTAAAACAGCAGATTCTGTTGACCGCAGCAAGAGCCCTGCCCCTGAAGAAAAGGGGAGGGGGGCTGTGGCATTATATTTACGACCCTTTGAAGGGAATATACTCTAGGGTGGATTGGAGATAGTGAGGAGTATTACTATATCAATCTTTAAAGTACTGCTAGCCAGCCAAGACTCTTGCTCAGCTGTAACTGAATGCAAGTAATGCATAGTAAAATGGCTTTACTTTAATTTCATAGCACTGGTAATGACCCTGGAGCGTAAGTCTTGTAACCCTGACCCATTGCTCACTGAGGGAGAGGTAAACACAGAAGACAGGCCACTCCTAAGAGGGACAAATGCCAGATACTCGGCTATTGGTGCCCAGTACGTGCTATGTGGCTTATTCGATGTTACGATACATACAGAAACTGTAAATAGCCTGAAAGTGGCACTCAAACCAACTGTTAACCTGTATGACCCCTCTGAATACTAGCAGCACAACAAGTGCTGCCTATATTCTGAGTCATGTTATTTATTTATTGATTGGCTGATCACTAACATGAGATCAGAACATCAGGGTCATCAGACAGCCGAAACACATACATGAGGCAGACGTGCACATATACACACACCAACAGTCAATTAGTCCTATTGGTGGTCTTGGACCCATAACATTAATATATCAGGGCTGAAATGTTAAAGGGTTAAAGGTTACATACAGGTTCAGTCCCAACTTGAAAAAAAGTGTCATTAAAATGTCACATTCTGACTGAAAAGATGGAACTTATTTGCACTATACCGTTCAAAAGTTTGGGGTCACTAAGATTTTTAATGTCTTTAGAAAAGATGTCTCTTTTGCCAACTACGGCTCTATTTGTTTGATAAATATATCATAGTAAAAATTTAAACAATTGTGAAATATTACTATTTAAAATAAATATTGTAATATATTTTAAAATGTAATTTATTCATGTGATGGCAAAGGTGAATTTTCAGCAGTCTTCGGTGTCACATGATCATTCAGAAATCATTCTAATATGCTGATTTGGTGATCACGAAACATTTAATCTTATTATAAATGTTTTGCTTAATATTTTTGAGGAAACTTTTATACACTTTCTTTCCAGGATTCTTCTTTGTTTTTTAGGAAACTTCAAAAGATCAGCACTTATTTGAAATAGAAATCTTCTACAACAGTCTTCATGTTAACTTTTGATCAAATTAATCCATCCTTGCTGAACAAAAGTAAAAAAGAAAAAAAAACTTACTGACCCTGAACTCTTGAATGGTAGTAATCATGAAAATCCATTAATTTCGCTGTATCTGATCACTTGAGCAGGACATACTTTGTAAAACTGCAGTATTTTTGTCTCATTTTCCAGTGAAAACATCCAAAAATATTTACATTAATTTACTAAGGAAAACTGCATAATATATTTAGTCTTACTGCTCTGGCAGATTTACCCCCTTTTTAAAAAAAAATCTAAACCAGTTAAAAACAAGTTGAAAAAAGAAATGTGCCATTGCAGTAACACAAAATACACTTACATTCAAATACAAGTCTAAATATCTTATTCAGTGTTGTTTCTCATGGATCCTCTTATTTGTAGTGTTTAATTGAAAAACAAATTTTAAAAATGACTAATTAAAGCCCATTAAAAGGTTTTGCAAGCCCACTAATTTGTGAACCAAGGGTTTTGCTCATCCAGTGAGTTCAAGGACAGCTTGTTTAAGGACAGCTTTCACTATATTCAAATGTTTGTTTGTATAAGAATCACTGACTTGGATAATCCTTCATTGCAAGTAACCTCTCTAATCCATGCAGTATGTTCATAAAGTGTGTGTATACATTCACACATAACTTATACTTGAATATTGTCTAGATGTTCGACAAAGTATCTGTTTGGCTGGTCAATGGAAGGAACATGAGCATGTGAGTTTCCCAAGACCTGTCTAGGATGTTATGAATTTGTGTGCCTTGAATAAGTGGCTTACACAACACATCCATTCAAATGTCTGTCTAGTGTAGCGAATCAGCTCATGGGGAAATATGAATAATTAATCATAACTAGTTATAATTAATTATAAATAATGGCTCTTGGCAAGGGAACAGACATCATAATAGTGTACATGAGATGCATGACCCCATGACTGCTCCCTGTGCATCTGAGCTATGGACAAATAATAGACACCAATCCTCAAAAAGGCTGCTTGCACAACCTTTCAAAACTCAGACTTTCTAACCATTTGAGAAGCTCGAACAAAGGATATCTGTTAAAAACACCCGAGCTTTGCTGAACATTGTTGGTGTGTGAAGCAACATCTTAAAATAGGTCTATGAAATATGAATGACATCTAAATAAATGCTCCATACGCCATAGGTCTGAACCATGCAGACATCACAGCTTAACAGTACAAGTAGTAACAATCTGGGGAATGTTACAGAAGCCTTGATGTGGCTGGTGCACTTGATCACAGCAGTTTCAAGTCAACCTGTCATGACTGACATGATGTATTACTAAATTGTGATGATTCTACAGTTGTGAGAGTCATATATTCTTGCTATATTGTCTGTCATCGTTTACTCACCTTTATTTAGTTCCAACACACATTTGGCTTTTTTACATGGACTACAAAAAGGAGATTAATGAACTCCTAATCTAATCTATCTATCTATCTGTCTGTCTGTCTGTCTGTATTATTTAAGCCTCATTTAAATTAACAAAAAATATTTTCAATAATTTTAATAATAATTTGCAAAAACTGCAGTGGATGGAAAGATTCGAATTTGGCTCAGGTTTTTTTTTTTTTCTCACACAAAACCATTGTATGGCTTCAGAAGATTTGGAATATAGCTGCTACTTTGTCATTCTGCAGTTCAACAGCTCAGATCCCCATTCACTTTCTTTATATGAAAAAGAGTGGCTATCACATTAGAATTTGTAAATGATCCCAGAAGAAAACAAAAGGATTTTCAGCAAATGAGGTGCCCTACCTTGACACTGCTATTTCCACTTTAGTCCTGGCGATAGCTGCAGCCCTTCGAGCCCCCTCCACAGCCCTGTCCACTTTTTCTTTAGTTTTATGGTTTTTTAGAGGAATAAGCTGCTTCCTTATCCCACGCACCAACACGTTATTTTTATACTTCCCCTCCTCTTTGGTTCCATCTGGGAATATTGTGCATCCGTATCCATGCCTCTTGTTGTTCATCCATTCCCCTTCGTACTTCAGCCCGCTGGATCGCTCACTGACTCCAAACCCATTGCGTTTGTCATTCTTCCACTCGCCCATGTAGGACTCTGTGGTGGTGGCGTCCACATGGTCCTCCATGGGGGTGTACTCATCGGGCACCTCTCCGTCTCCGTAGCTGATGGTGGAGTTGGCGTCGCTGGAGCTGATGCGGCTCATAGTGGCGTCGCTACGTGCCGAGCTCCGTTTGCTAGAGATGGATGTTTTGGAGTCGGATTTACGTAGCTGGCGGAGGCTGCCAAAGAGGGACCCGCGGCGGAACAGGCCCTTCTTCTTCCCGGTGACGACTTCGGTGTCGCTGTGAAAATTCAGCACAAAACCACCACGGCTTCCAACTGGTGTGTCGGGTACCGCGTCCTGCAGAACGGCGCCATTGCTTTGCACACTTCTTAGGGAGGCCAGGGAGGTGCGAAGCGGAGAGCGGATAATGGTGGCCATTCCATAAGGCACGCTCTGTCGCACACCGTAGCCATGTCTCATGCCCCCCATCCACTGGCCTTGATATGTGCCTTATGAAACAGAAAGGAACATTAAACAGCGCATGAAGTGTCATACCTTGCTTACTTTGGTTTGAAACGTATTCAGTGGTAATATTAATGATAAAAAAAGCATGCACTTTTGGCACATTAGCATATCAAATATCAATGAATGCTTGTTAACAACTCATAACTCATGAACCGTAAGAGTGTAATGAAAATTGGATAATTAAAATATCTTGCCCCTTCAGTGATGCATGACAAATGTGTTTTATGTTCACAGTGTTCATCAGTCAGCCTAATCTAAAATCACTGACACAAATGACACAGATCCCAAAACTAATTCGGAAACTAATGTAGGCTCCGAAAATGCAAAACGTCAGTTAAATGTTGGATGTCACATTGCAGTGCCATGAAATGCATAGAGTAAATTGTGGTAGAATCTTGGCTGTAATTATGTCATGCGTAAATTACTATAGGTTGTGCATTTATGTCAAAGAATATAAATATTCACCCTCATGTCACCAGCATTTCTTCAGTGTACTTTGAAAAAATTGGGTGTTATTTACACCCAATGGCTATGACCTGTGGCCTGACAAGTTGGCAAAAACATAAACAGAATCAGGAACCTTGAATCGGTTCTTTTTCATGTTGTTCTGTTATGTTAAAGATTCTCAAAATTTCATCCTAGTATTCAGTTGGAAGACATTTACTGAATCTACAGCTCAAAACATACATCGATCAGAGCAGTCTGATTCCTGAATAAATGATTCTCACCAGCCGATTCTTATCAGTGAACCAAAAACATACAGCGAGACCAGTGTGTTCACAGTTCCTGAGTAAATGATTCTCATGATCAGGCTCTTTTTAGAGAATATATAACCAATATATTAAAAACTACCTATATGTACACATAGTCTATTACAGTATTTTTTATATATATGTTTATATTATATGTGTAAATATAAATGTCTTTTTCTTGTAATTTCTTGTGTGTATAATGCATGGCAACATTGCATGTAAAAACAATGCCATTAATGTATTTTAAATGGAAAATAATAAAAAATAAATAAATATATTAACAAATAGTTTATGTTAGTGGTCCAGAAAGTTCTCAGAGATTTATTTAAGAGAAAACTAATTTTCAAACGAATGACTCGTTTGATCCGATTCTTTTTAAAGAATCAAAAACATTCAGCTCTATCAATCTGTGTTCGACATCCGAACGAATGACTCTTATGAACCGGTTCTTTTAGTGAATCAAAAACGATTATGAATCAGACGGAGCGGTTACTGAATTTAATCTGACTCGCATACTGAACCGCAAGTTATTACTTTCGTCATGTCCGAATCGAAATGAAGCAACAGCTTTTACAGTGTTATGTTGTACTTAAGACTCCGAAGCTTAAATCGGCGTCGTAACTGACTGGTTGTTCATATGACAAATTGTAGTCAAAGATATGACTTTTGCTGTATGTGTGGATTCATGAATTAATTAATGAAATACGTTGCCATATTTTGGTATGTTTAGGCCTGCAACTATGATATATGGTTAGGACTAACATTTGTCTTTGTAAACAGAATAAAATGTAGGCTATCCCTTGTTATATGATCATTCAGTAACAGTCTTCTGTAAATCAAAGAATGTCTTATTTTCAAACATTTCTTTCTCAAAAGTACTAAAAGAATCATTATGGCCGGGACATCGACAAGAGAAATCGTAATGGTTCAGCTGCTTACGATTCTCATCATACAAATGACATTTGCAGTGGCACTTACCACCATCCCCATAGGTTTCGACTCCATAGCCATCCTGTAGTCCATTACTCCACGTCCCATCGTATCTAGCAGGTGTATTGGTGCTCTGCCGAACTCCATAGCGACCCTTGAACCCGTGACTCCACTCCCCACGATAAACCCACTTCCCCTTGGTCTCAACACCCAGCCCGTGGCGTTTGCCCTGCGACCAGTAGCCCTGGTACGTATTCCCGCTGGGCCAGGTGTAGACCCCGACTATCTCAAAACCGTGGGACCAGGACCCGGCGTACTCGCCTTGACCCTTGGGTCCCGTGCAGATGCCGTGTCCGTGGGCTTTCCCGTCCTCCCATCCGCCACAGTAAGTGCCTCCATCGTCGAAGTCGAACCGTCCGCCCGTCATTCAGAATGGGATGAAAATAAAAACAGTCGTAACGTTGCCGTGAGCTTCTTCTTGTCTTTCTCTTTCATTAAACCTTCTTTTCTAAGCCGAGTTCAGCAGCAACGATTAAACCGGGGAGAATGAATCACAATGGAGATGTTGTTGTTTGGTATTTCTGCTTGGGTTGTGAGAGTATGAATGAAGAGGCAGGTTTAGTGCATCATTACCGAAGCCGCACGCGCTGGAACCGCCGCTGCGTTTCACCGACTCCCTCCGTTCGCAGGCGCTGCGCAGAGCAGACACAGCGAGAGAGACGCGGCGCGGCGGCGAAACCAGCTGCCAATCCTCTGGCGTCATCACCGCGGCCCCGCCCACTTCACCCTTACCGGACTAAATGAGAGAGCGCAGGTTCAGAGGTTGTAAGAAATGCTCTTTGTTTAAAATAGTTTTGACTCTTTTCTTTTCCTAGAGCCGGATTTTTTTTTTGCCTTTTTGATTTGGTTAAAAAAGGAAATTGCTAAACAAAGTTTGAATGAATAACAAAATTAAAGAAGTATCCTACAAAATACTGCACATGTAGGCTAAGCATGTTTTGGAAAGATTTAAGCTGAATTTCACAAACCTGGGCATTTTATGGCCTGGAAAAAAGATAAATTTTGCATTTTTAATCATTCTATTTACTCAAGATTATTCAGGGATGATTTGGAAACCTATATTCACATGAACCTGGGATGTATGATATATGATATTATATGTAAATTATGCCAGATCATATATATATATATATATATATATATATATATATATGAAGAGTTCAGATGCAAAAGCCTAAGTGGCATCTGAAATTTTCATCTAAAATGAGCATTTTTATCAGGCTCCTATGTTTAGGTTCAGCAAATTTACTCTAATGGCAATGTATAGGTCCTTTTCTATGCAATTAAAGTGAAATAACTGA
>NW_015644775.1:423569-440718 GCF_001515625.1 Sinocyclocheilus rhinocerous
GTTGGACACAATTATTGGTACCCCTAGAAATTCTTATGAGTAAAATATCTCTGAAGTATATTCCCATTCATATTCACAATTTTGAGCACTCCAGGGTGATTATGAACATGAAATTATCCAGCCATGGCTTCCTGTTTCACAGGAATATAAATAGGAGGGAAAACAAAGCCCAAATTCCCTTAATCATCCATCACAATGAGAAAAACCAAAGAATATATTTCTGATGTGCAGCAAAAGATAATTGTCACAAAGATCACAAATTAGAAAGTGACTTTAAGAAAAGAGCTAGAACAGTGAAAATTCCCATTTCCACCATCACGGCAATAATTAAGAATTTCCAATCAACAGAAAATGTTACGAAACTGCCTGGAAGAGGACGTGGTCAGAAAACCTTAAAAAAAATGGTCAAACAGCACCTACACCACATGTTGTTTGGGAGGGTTTCAGGAAAAATTCTCCTAGCTCATCCAAAAACAAACTCCAGTATATTCAGTTATCATACACTTCAAATGGGACTGGCTTCTATGGTCAGATGAAACTAAAAAATTAGCTTTTTAGCAACAAACACTCAAGATGGGTTTGGTGCACACAGGGATAAAAAGTACCCCATGTGTACAATGAAATATACTGCTGTATTTTTAATGTTGTGGGCCTATATTTCTGCTGGAGGTCCTGGACATCTTGTTTAGACACATGGCATCATGGATTCCACACACACACTGTATACAGGGCTCGAGACTAACTATTATTACTAGGAGCACTGTAGCCTCTGACTGAAAATTTTTAGGAGCACAAGCAGAAAATTTAGGGGCACACCTTAAATCAGCCTGCAATGCAATCGTTCACATATTTTCCCCATTTTAACTGTATTACTGACAATTGCTTTGATAATAAATAAACTTAACTCATATAGATTACAATGTGCATATTCTTTTAATTTCAGAGAGATATGACAAATATGTTACAGATTTTACAGATATTACAGATATGATAAAATTACTATTGTTTTGCATTAATAAGTGCAGTTACTAATAATATTAAATGTTCAGTTCTTGTTTATTTCATGTTTATACACTTTTGACAGTAAAGCACAAAGCTTGAGTTGGGAAGCTTACAAAATGTATTTTATTAACAACAGTAACGTGCAAAATCTAATTTTTCATGTAGAAAAGACATATATTGTACTCTTATTAAATGTACCATTATTCTTCTTATGTGAAACTGACCAACAACTTCAGTGATTATGTGTGATTTAGTCGCAAATTGAAGAAAAGTTTGTTTTTCAAAGCACTCTGTGACGTTTTTTTACTTCACAAAAAAAGAGCGAAACTGACAAAATCTGATTTCTTGATGATTTGATATTTTGTAATAGTGATTTTATAATTGTTATTTTATAATTTCAAAATATAAAGGAAAAAGTATAAATGAATGACTAATAAGCAAATAAGCCGTGTTGGGGAGTAACTAGTTACATGTAACGGAATTATGTAATTTTATTACAAAATAAAAGTAATTGTAATCAGTTTCAGTTACTGAGAAAAATGTGTGATTAAATTAAAGTTACTTATAAAAATGTTAAGGATTACAAAGGGGGTTACATCTGATTTTCACACACACTCCCACATACAGATTTAATTGATTTCTTTCATAAATTGCAGTGACTGCTCTAAAATATGAAACACCAATGTTTCAGAAGTTTATAACATGCTTATCCGATAACTCTTATATTTCCTGTATGGGTTTATGTATATGCTTTATTTTTTTAAGATTAACTGTTTTTTTTCTAAGGCATTGTTAGATTCCAGTGTTTACAGTCATAGCTATGTAAAGATTTGATTCCAAAAACGGTGTGCTAATGTCAACATAAGCTGTTTGCGTTCAGTGGATGCTCTCAAAAACATTAGAAATAAGAAATGTAGACATAGGCCTGAATTTGTTGAAATCTCCCAACTATCCGACAACTTTGCCTGCCAACTAGCAACATCTATCTTTTTCTTCTAGAAAGGTCTTTAAAGGGTTAGTTCACCCAAAAATGAAAATTCTGTCATTAATTACTCACCAGACCTTCGGTGCATATTTCTTTACATGCTAATGAGCTCTGCTCACCCCGTCCCTTTCTTCTGTGGAAAAGCAAACGCGATTCGCAAATAATCATAAAAAATATAAAGTGTGAGACTTACTTCTTCTGGAGGTGCAGCTGGATCATGAACAATGGGTACTGATCCATCCTTGAGTTTTAACTTTTTAACAAAACCTGCCTTTGTCCCTGAATTGTCCCATTTATATGCAAATGAAGATATTTTGCATCCAATGTCTCCTTTAAAATTAAAATATAATCTTAATTCAAGTGATGAAAGATTTCGAAAGTCTGACAATAATCAGTATTGAGCACTACTGTAAGGTTAACCCTGCCTGGTTGAAGGGATAGTTCACCCAAAAATGAAAATTCTGTCATTAATTGAAACATAGCAAGGAGATCTTTAAAATAATCCATGTGACATCAGGGGTTCAACCGTAATTTTACAAAGCTACGAGAATAGTTTTTGTGCGCAAAAGAAAAAAAAAAAGACTACTTTATTCAACAATTCGTCTCCTCCGCGTCACCCTGTAGCACCATTTTGGAGAGTATCAGCTGGACGTAAACAGAGTATGTTGTTCTGTGTCAGCTGCGTCACGTCGGATCTGTTTCCTACGTTGTTGTGATTTGATCTAAACTAAAACAGCGTATCCATGTGACTCTGGACTTGGGAACATTTCAGTTGTATTGCTGTCTATGGGAGGGTCAGACAGCTCTCAGATTCCATCAAAAATATCTTAACTTGTGTTCCGAAGATGAACAAAGGTCTTACGGGTTTGAAACGACATGAGGGTGAGTAATTAATGACAACATTTTCATTTTTGGGTGAACTAACCCTTTAATTTTTATGAGACCAGGGACCTGGGAGCCACTAGGTGGCCTCAGAATAGTTCCATAGTTCCAGTACATTACAATAATCAAAATGAATTAAAACACTACAAACTGCCATGAGGTATAGGCTACAACATGACGTCATGTTTCTTAATTTAATCTTTCCCTATTTTAATTTGTCCCCTCAACTAATTGTGGTTAATTATATTAATAGTTTTGAATATTGTCTTGAACAGTGAGGGGCTTTAAGACCATTAAATAATACAATATATTGTGAATTTTTTTTTTTTTTTCAGGTTTGATGCCTGATTTGTTATTCAACACTGATTTTTTATTTTTATTTATTTTTGATATGTCTCTTTACTTCCTCTCAACAATTTGGTTGATATGCTGGCTGCCATCCCTTTATGGTTATATAAAATCTCGGTGATTTGGATAGATGAATCATATTGGCCTACAATATAATTGGGTGTACTAAATCAAATTGTCAATTTATGTGTTTTACATGCAGGTAATAGTTTACAAAATTATATAGTATTTGTGAAACTTGGCAAAGTGTATATTTTTTGTGTGAAAAATGTTTATTAGCAGTATACTGCACATTATAAATTATGAAAAATAAACTCTAGCCTAAATTTTCAATCTTCTCAACAGAAGAAAAAAAAAATTCTCAACATGTTATAGCAGTGAGTTTGTAATAAACGGCTTAATGCAATTTGATAGAGAAGATAGTCTACAGAGACATCTGTTGGTTCATTTAAAAAGTGCGCTTCTGATTTATACTATTCAAACATGAAAATGCATATGTAAATATTCACAAAAAAGCAGTTAACTGTTTTTATTTTAGATCACTATAAAAAGTAAGAATTAGATTTTCACTTGATTGAAATAGAAAAAAAATCATAACATAAATATCTACTTTATATTAGGCCTATATTTTACATTTCGTGATTGTGAATGTGTGTCCTTTAAGAAGTTGGGTACCACCACTGGAGGCTGCGCCGTTCGACTCACTGGCTGTGTCTCAAAACCTAGTGTGCGGACTACCTAGACTGCATTTGTGGAAATCATAGACGCGTGTAGCTACCAGTTTCAAGTCGCCGTGAAATACACGGGTAGGCGTCTGTGATTTCAATAAACACTGCAAACGCGTTTGATGCGCAAGAATGCTGCACGCGCGTAAGATGCACAGACATGCCGTCGAAGGCAACTAGATTTTGAGACACAGCCAATGTCTGATAAAATGGCGGTGGAAAACATCGGTGAATCTCAGGATGAGAAGGAAATCCTTATTAAGAAGGATGCACTGTCACAAGACAGCGGTGAGGTTGTCGAGAAAACAAAAAACAAAGAGTCTAAACTGATTTTGTATCATTGGACTCAGTCATTCAGCTCTCAGAAGGTAAGTCATCCCATAATTCAACATTACTAGCGTAGGCAGGCCAAGAACATCAGGGCGGATGCAGCATCTGATCTGTTGTTTTGATTGTGATGTTCACATATTTAAAAAAAAGCCTTGGCATTATTTGGATTATTCCTATTCATGTGGCTGTCTCAGTTAAACAATTGCTGATTGACAGCATACATGTTAATTATTCATAAATTATACATTATTAATGAAGCGTAATGATGCAAGTGTGTAGGCTGTGTTGAATTACTGTAATCATAACACAGACGCCTGAATTACAACTGTATTGTAGAATTGTAAAACAAGAGCATAACCTGCTGTTGTTTTCTTAAACAAGACGAGAGTACGAGTGCAAAATAACTGCTGTCTCGGTCTTTCTTTGGTATAATGATGATACACTCAAACAAAGGAACATTGTGTTTCTGTCATAGGTGAGACTGGCAATAGCTGAGAAAGGCCTTCAGTGTGAGGAGTATGATGTGAGTCTGCCTCTGAGTGAACACAATGAGCCCTGGTTTATGCGTCTGAACCCCACTGGAGAGGTTCCTGTGCTCGTTCACAATGACAATGTCATCTGTGACCCCACACAAATCATGGACTATTTGGAGCAGAACTTCTGTGATGGTAAATGCTCAGGATTTTGGGTTAATGCCATATGTAAAACAGTATTTACATTACAAATGGCATGATTTGCAGTGTAAAATGCTGTAAACACAAGAGTACTGAAGGGTATAGTGTTGTTGAACCCTCTGATGCATGGCATCCACCACACTTCTTTAAAATCCTTTTAATAATTCAGGGTGTGATGTCACATACAAATAATGATGATAATAATAATAATAACAATTCTATATGACTTTCCCTTTAACTGTATATGTCATTTTTTATTTATTGAATTCAACACGGCTAACCAAACATCTCTAGACTACCAGTCAAAAGTTTGACATAATTAGGATTTTTTAATGTTTGTGAAAATGTCTCAGTCACCAGGCTGCATTTATTTTATCAAAATACAGTAAACAGTAATATTGTAAAATATTATTATAATTGAAAATAATTGTTTTCTGTTTTAATATATTATAATATTTATTCCTCTGATGGCAAAGCTGAATTTTCAGGTTAATTGTCATTACTCCAGTCTTCAGTGTCACAAGATCTTTTATAAATCATTTTAATATGCTGATTTGGTGCAATAATATTTTAAGGATGCATCAAATTGATCAAACGTGACAGTAAAAACATTTATAATGTTACAAAAGGTTTCTATTTTAAATAAACACTGTTCATTGAATTTTTTATTCATTAAAGGGGTCATATGATGCTTTTTTAAAGATCATTATTTTGTGTATTTGGTGTAACAGAATATGTTGACATGCTTTAACGAAGCTGGTATGTGTTTGTGATGTGAAGAAAAATGTTCTTTGCGTGCACATTTGGGCCGCATTATGCAAATATTTCCACATAGTGAGGTAGATATGTGGGGGCGTGTTAGAACGAGCCGTTTTAGGGGGCGTGGCAGAGTCTTAACTTTGATAAAGAATATCTCTTTGGTTTTGAGACTTTAGTTTTTGCAACTTCAGGGATCTTATCTATGCACAATCAGCTTGTAACACTCCAAAGAGAAAGGAAAACTTGAAATCGCATCATATGACCCCTTTAAAGAATCTTGAAAAATCTAAGTATTATGGATTAAAAAAATTATTCAGCTAAAACTGATAGTAATAAGAACCATTTGATCACCAATAATAATTGATAATATTTGCATAGCAAATCAGCATATTAGAATGAATTCTGAAGGCTCATGTGACACTCTAATGGCTGCTAAAAACCACACGAGTAAATTACATTTTAAAATACATTAAAATAGGAAACAGTTCTTTTAATTTACACAAAATTACTGTTTTTACTGTATTTTTGGCCAAATAATTGCTGCCTTGAGAGTATAAGGCAGCCTTAGTATAAGAGGCTTCTTTCAAAAACATTAAACAATCTTAATTATTACAACTTACTACTTTTGACCTGTAGTAATTATATTTTAAATTAAAATAAAATAAATGGTTGGGAATATTTCTGTTATTGTTTTAAAGTAAAAAGAAACATTAAGTTTTGTCTTAGTGATTGAATAATTCATGCATCAGTGGGTTCAATAAATGTATGACTAAACAAATTTACTCCTGCACCTGAATACACAGTAAATAAATGCATTTAAAACACTCAATTTTCATAATATCTGTATTAGATGTCAGCTGAGTGATTTCCAATGTGTTAATAACTGTAATTGTTTGATAGTGCAGGCGTATGTTTTTTTTTCAGTGCATTTGTTATCTTCTTTTCATTTGGTTGCATTTATGTTTGCATGTACTGTTACGTTCAGCATGCCTGTGCAGAAATTTGGATAAAATGAGAGGCACTGAAGGGTGAGTCAAAATAAGATATTTGCCCTGGAGAGCAGCTCATGTAGATTGCAGCCAAATATTTTGGTCACAATGCATACTGTATATGTGCTTTGTACATTTCAATGAATCAGAGCACACCCCAAAGCTGATCCCAGAAGAGGGAAGCACGTATTATCATCGAGTTCAGCATTACAGAGAACTGCTGGACTCCCTGCAGATGGATGCATATACCCATGGCTGCATCCTCCACCCAGAGATCACAGTAGACTCCCACATCCCCGCCTATGCCACCACCCACATTCGCAGTAAGAAGGGGACTGAGCATAATAACTTAATATGAACCTTCAATTATTGTGAATACTGTGAATTAAATGAATCGTTCATCCTAAACAAAATTTAAAATTTACTTACCCTGAGGCCATCCAAGATGTAGATTTGTTTTTTTTTTTTCTTCATCAGAACAGATTTGGAGAAACGTAGCATTACATCACTTGCTTATCAGTGGATCCTCTGCAGTGACGGCACGTCAGAATGAGTCCAAACAGCTGGTTAAAACATCACAATAATCCACACGACTCCAGACCATCGATTAACATCTTCTGAAGTAAAAATAGCTGCATGTTTATGAGAAACAAATCAAACATTAAGGCATTTTATCTTTAAAACATTGCTTCTGGCCAAAATACCAGTCCATAATCCATAATATCAGTTCCTCCAGTGAAAAAGTCCCCTATAGTCCTCTCAAGACAAAACTTACTGACATATTTGTTTAGAACTGTTTTGGAGTGTTTTCGCTTGTAAACGGTGCTTGATCTGTGCATATTTCTCTCCCAATTCAAACGGGACAGCTTTTTTCACTGGAGAAAGCAATATTATGGATAGAGGATTTGTATTTTAGCTGGAGGCAATGGTTTGAAAACGTTAAAAACGTCTTTGTGGATATAATTATGGATGAAAAATATGCAGCTTTTTGCCTCAGAAGAGGTTAATCGATGAACTGGAGTCGTTTGGATTACTTGTGGATAGGGATGTAACGATTCACTCAACTCACGATTCGATTCACGATTTTGATTTCACGATTCGATTCACGATTTTTTTTTTTACAAAATGAGATTTAAGTCAAATTATAAATTAAATGTGTCCTTTTATTATTGCTTGGACAAAATACTGTACGTTTCTTTGTGAAATTGAAATATAACACTATAATAATATACTAATATAGCACTTGTAAATTATTGCTCTTTTGTTGGTTTTGATTGCTTTTATTGTCCTCATTTGTTAGTCGCTTTGGATAAGTGTCTGCTAAATAACAAAATTTTAATATAATGTAAATGTAACTAACAAAACTATATTGAAATTTTAAAACAAGCCCCAAATCAAATAAATAAGTAACACAAATAAAAGAAATCTCTTCATATAAACAAACTTTGTTTGTGCTCTTTCCATTTAAAATTAGAGGCAACCACTGCATTTTAATCATGATCCAAACAAAGATGCTGCATACATGCAACATGAGCAGTTTTTAATCTAAATTACATTGTATAATTAAGAAATTTGAAGCAAAAACAGAATGGCAGTTTTGTGATACTATGCATAAAAAATATCTGCATGAAACAGAAACAGCAGACGAGCTGAATGAGATGCAGATTCCCTCTCTGCCAGCAGGTGGTGCTTAAAGCGTTTCCTTGGTTTCCGCTGTAAACAAAGCAGAGCTGCACTTATGAACTTTAATATGCAGGGCTCCAGACTGCGACCAGATGTAATGCTAAATTTCTCCAAATCTGTTCCAATGAAGAAAAACTTATCTTGGATGACCTGAGGGTGGGGAGTGTCCAAACTCGATCTGGAGGGCTAATCTCTGCAGGACAGTGGCCCTCCAGAAGCAGGATTGGACACCCCTGGTCTAAGGGTCAGTAAATTATGAGAAAATTTCAGTTTTGGGTGAACTATTCCTTTAACATTCCTTTAAACTATTCCTTTAATTTCTGTATTATAGCACAGATTTTAAACACAGAATCCGAGCTTAAGAAACTAGCAGCGGAGAATCCCGATCTTAAAGATGCTTATATTGCAAAACAGAGACGTCTAAAAGTAAGTAAACATTCATGCAGTGTTCAGTTTCAATTATTCCCTTTCTGGACATTTGCTCTTTGTAGCACAGTACCCAAGACATCAGATGATCTCACTGATTTTATTCCTTTGAGTATGTGCACTTAATTTAGATTACAATCTTGTTTACAATGCCAAGAATGTGATTGCTGAATTTCACAAAACACTATTTGTTTGAATCTCTCTAGAGTAAATTGTTTGACCATGATAATATGAAATACCTGAAGAAACTCCTGGATGAACTGGAGAATGTTCTGGATCAAGTTGAGACCGAGCTGCAGAGGAGGATTGAGGAGACACCAGGTGGGAGAATATTTTGTTAAACAGTAAAAGCACTGTTAAAAAAAACTTTTTTGAAACTACATAAAAACCCAGGTCATGTCAGACCAACAGAAATGGCCTAATTGTTGTCCCAACTAGTGTATTGTATTTGTAAAGAGCTCATCTTTTTACATCTGTTGATTGTCACCATTCTTGAGGTTTGTGTGTCAAGTGTTGAATCCTACAGTATGTTCAACCATTTAAAAGTATATCCTGGATGTCTTTGCTTTGTAGGACGACTGTTCCTTCACAAACAAAGATAGCATAGTTCACTTAACATGTCAAGTGCCCTATAAGATTACAGCTATCAAAAAAAAATTTAATTTATTGTTACTTAATAAAAATGTGCTGAACAAGAAATCAGTTGTCTTGACGAACGTATTGGCAGAATGAGGCATTTTGCATTTAGTGAACGAACCAATTAAAATAAAAAAAAACAAAGTAGTGTCACTTAGTACAATTATGAAGACAATAGTTGAGAAAACCTAAAACGTTGCCTTGGTTTTTAACTTTTATATACAATTAATTTTTTATGGTGCATTGCACACGTGTTGTCAAGTAACTTTGACGTGGGAACAGCTGGTTTTATTTAAAAAAAACAATAATTTTAAAACTTTCAAAAACTTTTTAAAACGTTTAAAGCCTGTTCACACCAATGATAATGATATAAAATGTACAAAATCATCTTAAATTTTTAAATTTAGTCTGTACCACAACTATAACTCAAGCTGTAGAGCTATATAAGCTATATAAGTCCAGCATATGTCATCAGTGAGAAGTCTGTCGTTTCACCAGAAGATAGAGTTATGATATTTTTGATTAAGAATTGTGAATAATTGTCGGCGCCGTGGGCTGTGCGCAACACACAACGTTGTTACGTTACGGGCATCCCGAGTTCGAATCCTGGCTCGAGGGCCTTTCCCGATCCCATCCCTCTCTTTCTCTTTCTCCCATTTCACTTCCTGTCTACTCTACACTGTCCTATCGTAATAAAGGCAAAATAAGAATGTAACCCTGTTGAAATATGTTCTTTAGTATAAGATATACAAGTTTGAATAAATAATTTCATAGTTTACTAAATAGAGTTTAAGGTTAAAAAAGTTAAGATTCATTGACCAGCAAAGAAGTTATGATTTTGCTCAATGAGAGAAATGCCTATGGAGTAATGTTCATTTACTGTATACAGCATTTAAAATGTTAAATATTTGTTGAGTAATAATATATGTGAAAATGCTTAAAAGATGCCTGTGGGCAAAGAAAAAGGCTCCAGCCTTTGTTGGTGCCACTTTATTGGTTGGCTTGATAGGGGGCGCCACTTACCTGGCTTTCACTTATTTTAAAAGGAGACTTCTCATGTCTTGAGACAGCTATTTGGACTCATTCAGCATTGCTCTGTCCTGACTTGTGTATGTTTATTATCACATTTGGCTTATATATACTGTAACAGTTTGATGATTGTTGCACAATAAGCACTTTTTTTGCCATAATAAGAAGCAAAGCAGTTTGAAAAATAGACACAATTCATCTTTTCATTGATAGGTTCATTAAACAGACTTAAATGGTTTCAGTTCATGCTGTAGGTCCTTTATGGCCATTGTGTTTTGTGCTAAAATGTTTTGTATTAATGTCTGGTCACAAATACAGTAGAAGCTATTACAGAAACAAAACTTCCTGATTTTGTCTAGGAATTTGTCTGTTCTGCATTAGTATGCTTCATCAATTCAGTCATGCTTTTCACTTGATAAGTCAAAGGATATACTACTGTATATGCAAAAGTAATTTCTCTGCACAGAAAAGTCAAATATAATAAAGCATATTTCTCAGTTATACAAGTGTCTGTTTTACAGTAATTACAGTATACATAGTTGTGTGTGTGTGTGTGTGTGTGTGCTTGCGTGTGTGTATTTCTCATATCTATTTAGATAACTGATATCAATCTCAGACAGGTTTGTTAAATAGTTTGACAGGTCTTTTTAGATTAATGGAAAACCATTAGGGCTTGAGGTTATTCCACATTATTAAAGTGCCCCTATTATGGGTAATGAAAGGTTCATATTTTGGTTTTGGGAGTCCCCAACAACAGGTTGACATGCATGCACATAACTCACATCGGGGCAGGAGAAAACATACCTGACTCGTAGCTTGGGCATCTACAAACCGTCGCACAATAATAAAAACAGATCTCGGGGTATTATCTTTCACAGGTAAGACTGAACAGTTGTTTCTGGATGTTTTTGGTCATTCTTAGCATTAATGTGGACAGTTTATTTGCCACCAGTGTCAGACTATTAATAGCTATAGCGATATCGGGGTCATTCTACAGACGTCCACTTTTGGTATGGCAAGATGTCTTAAAGTGTATTTCTTTTTTTAACATTTAAACTTAGACCACATTATTAGATTACCTTTTGACTTTATGAATACACATAAATGGCAACTTAATGATTTTTTATCTTTTTTGTGCATTTATTTAAAGGGGTCATATGATGTTACTAAAAAGAACATTATTTTAAAGACCACATGTACCATTTTTTTTTTGTCACTGGTGTTTCCTTACTTCTTTGGCAATTTTAAAGGTTTTTATGAAATATTATTTCTTGATTTTTTCAGCACATGTAGTCAGAGTTACAGAAAAATAATGATAAATCAACAAATAAGGAGATTGTTTTATTTATTTTAATCAGGTTTGTTAAAAGTGTGATTGAATGATGTTAGTTCATTTGCGCAACCATGTATTTGCTATAACAATGAAAATATTTGGAAAAAAAACAGTTATAAACAAGTAATGATGCAATCCTTTAAATCTTAACTCTTGAGTGTAGCAGAATTCAATGGATGTAAAATTATTATCATGTCACATGTGACAAATTTTATTTAATGTGACAGAAAAAAACACGGTAACACCAGTGACACAATGAAACACCAGTGACATACATAAGACCAAAGATCCTTATTCTTCAACTATAATTATTAGATGAGACTAAATTGTTACATTTGGCATACATTTAGCAATTAGTGAAAGCAGTTAGTAAAAGAGCATAAACATAAACTGATCTTCACTGGTGTTACCCATAAGGAAGGTAACACCAGTGACAAACCAGTGACAATTTTCATGAAAAAGGCATTTTACAAAATGTCTGCTGCAAGGTATCAAACCACATGATGTCAATCATGGTACTCACTAAATTAAAGGGTTAGTTCACCCCAAAATGAAAATTAGCCCATAAATTACTCACTCTCAAGTCATCCTAGGTGTATATGACTTTCTTCTTTCAGATTAATCCAGTCGGAGTTATATTAAAAATTGTCTTTGATCTTTCAAGCTGTTTAATGGCACTCAGCGGGTGTTGCAGTGCATCAGTCCAAAAGAAGTTAAATAAAAAGCACCCATCCTTAATAAAAAAGTGTCTCACACGGCTTCCTGTAGCGAATCGATGCGTTTTTGTAAAAAAAATAACCATATTAAAAAACGTAATAATCAATTTAATCTAGCTTGCGCTCACGGTTGTAAACGGAAGCAGCTCCGGGCGGATGACGTAGGACGTCAGCTTTGTGCATGCGCCGCTCAGAAGTGACGAATGCAGAAGCGCAGAGGATACAAAATGAGGATTTGTAAAGAAGAATGTCGGAGGATTTCGATATAAACCAAGAGGAGACTGGTTTTCCTTTGCTAAAGTAAGGAAACTTTGCTTTTGCTCCGTTTGCTTTTGCTCCGAAACGTTGTTTCGCTGCTGAACGCCTTTGTTCACCACTTTTTATTCAAGGCACTTTTTATTATGGATGCATGCGCTTTATTTCACTTCTTTTGGACTGATGAACTGCCATTAAACAGCTTGAAAGATCAAAGACTATTTTTAATATAACTCTGATTGGATTCATCTAAAAGAAGGAAGTCATATACGCCTAGGATGGCTTGAGGGTGAGTAAATAATGGGCTAATTTTCATTTTTGGGTGAACTAACCCTTTAATATACCAGTCTCAATCTGCTTTCTACACACATAAGAAACAATGAGAAGAAACTAATCTAATTATATGTGATGTATCACATAAGGACTTCTGGGAATGACTTTTACTGTTTTTCACTGTAAATTATATAGCAATTCATAGTTTTTACCATCAAAAACTATAAACAGTTTTTCACCGTATATGGTAAGGTAACTTACCACAGGTTTTTACTGTAGCATTTTTACAGTTTTTTTTTTCCTGTAAAAATTACAAGCATTTTTACTGTGAGGTTTGCAATCTCAAAAGTTTCTATAAATAAAATACATCCATTGTCAGAGGGGGTTATTTTTGTTCTGCAAGACAACAGATTCTCCCATCTTCCAACTTTAAAAATGTATGAATGTCCAATAATGTGTGTGGCTCTATCTCCTATTAATCTTTTATTGCATAACAGTGCAGTAGAGTGTGTGCATTATTTGGAGCCAGGAGCTTGGCAGGGTGTCAGGTAGCGAATGGGTCTCCTCACAGCCCCAGGTCCTGAATACCATCCATGTGTTTTTATTTAGTATAACAAAAGACTCTTCACCACAGGGCAGGCTTCCATGAGAAACACTGTCGGCATGTAAAGAGGAGGAGCACAGGATCCTCTTGACATGTTAATTGACTTGATTAGCATTAACATTACTGGGATTCCAGAAGAGCTATTCATTTGGATGCAGTTTTATTCAAACCACCAGGCTGCCAAAGTAAACACAATTTTCGTTTTAGATATGTAGATATGTATGTTTTCTCTGTCAAATAAAGAGACATAAAACCATATATGAATACTTAAAGGGATAATTCCAAACCAGAATGACTTGTTTTCTTCCGTGGAGCACAAAAGGAAATAGTTTGCAGAATGTGTATGATTTTAAAGGACTCTTTTTGTCCGTACAATGAAAGTCAGTGGGGTCCAAAACAACACTGCACTGGAACCGACTTTTATTATGGACCAAAAAAAAAAAGAGATGATGACAGAAATGTAATTTTTGGTGTAAAGGTCTACTGATTTGAGGTCCTATTGTGAAGGGTCCAAAAAATGGGTTTGACTGCAAAAATAATAAATAAAGTTAGGTATGTTCCCCTGCTGACTGATCCTAAATTGAGCCATGGGTGGCACAAGGTGATGGTAGTTATTACTGACAAAAAGAAGGCTAAAGAAGGAAGTCATATACGCCTAGGATGGCTTGAGGGTGAGTAAATAATGGACTAATTTTCATTTTTGGGTGAACTAACCCTTTAAGGAAAGCTGAAGAAAGCCCGTTCTCTGCATTTCCAAGAGACTAGGCTATACTTCCACAGCCTAATGTTGTATTTGTACTAGTTAAAACCCAGACCTTATTAAATGTTTGTTGTTTTTGTCAAACATTTAAATTTGTTAAACCAGTTTCTTCAGTCAATCACAATACTATAGACTGTACTGTATGTGTATTTACAGAAAAAAACTGCATAATGTAAATAACCTAGAAATGAAAAACACAGGAACTCATTAGTGAGTCAAGCTGCAATATCATGACAAAATCATTGTTGATTATTGCTCTTTATGTTGTAATAATGATTATTAATTTTGATTAATAGAAAGGTTTTTTTTGGGGGGAGCATGTCATATTCTGGTCTGTGTTAAACATAACTATACTTTGACATTTTGTTGTACAATGTAAACTGCACACACTCACACCCCAAACATTCCTAGTAACATATATTGAAAAATAAACGAATGTTTCAAAATTAGTGTTTTCTACATGGGTGTGTGTAATTTGCATTGTAGAGCAAAATGTCAGGCATCGTCAAGGTGTTTACATTATTCTACTCATTAATTGAAAAACCCCATTATAAAATATAGGTCTTTATTAGTTCAATTCAATTCAAGTTTATTTGTATAGCACTTTTCACGATACAATTCGTTGCAAAGCAGCTTTACAGAAAAGTTTCTTTGTAAGTTTCTACAATATATTTAGTAGTAGCTTATCAGTGGTGACTATGTCAAATTGACGTACATATGGCAGAAATGTACGGTAAAATTCAGTTAAAGTCCCCATTAGAGATATGCCGGTATCAAATTTTAATGTTGCGATTAATTGCTAATGCTTTTATCACGGTATACGGTATTATCACGATATTGAAATTTAGTTTTAAAAAAAGTGCTGTCATAATACAGTATAACAGGTTTAATAACTTTTTTCTTATAACAAAAATAACTGAACATTTAAATGCAATAAAGCAGTACAGAAAAATGTATAAAGTTAAAAAGTTTTACACAGATTAAAGTGCAAAAGAACTATAAAGACCAATAGGTATCACTTTACAATAAGACCTCATTAGTTAACCTTAGTTAATGCATTAACATTCACAATGAGCAATAGCTACATTTGCTACAGAAGTTATTAATCTTTGTTAAAAAAATACAAGTCTTAGTTCATGCATTTTAACAACATGTTATTAAATATTGGAATACCTAAGATTAATGAATGTTCAGAAGAATTTTTCATTGGCAGTTTATGTTAACTAATGAATTAACTAATGTTAACTAATGAAGCCCTAATGTAAAGTGTGACCGAACAATAAAGAATCAAAACACTTTCAAACAATAGCTAGGGCATGTTGTAGTCCAGATTAAAATGTAAAAAAAAGTTTGAAAATAAATAGCCTATTAAGTCTAAATATGTAAGTATTTGGCGCTGTGATGAAGCTTTTATTGTCCTCATTTGTAAGTCGCTTTGGATAAAAGCATCTGTTAAATGAATAAATGTAATGAATAAATGTAAATGTAAAACTAGCAATGATATGCAGCCTTGGTCTGACGCAAGAAGCAAGTCATTTGTAATTTTAACAAGTGCAGTTTCTGTGCTATGGTGGGGCCTGAAACCTGAAATTCTTCATAGAGATAATTTTTTTGCAAGAAGGAGCACAATTGAGCAGACACAACTTAAAAAAAAAATGTTTAGACATAAACGGAAAATTTGAAAGGGTCTGTAATTTGCCAGTTCATTAGTATCTGGTTTCTTAATAAGAGGCTTAATAACTGCCAGCTTGAATGGTTTTGGGACGTGACCTAAAGATAACGATGAGTTAATAATATTGAGAAGTGGTTCTTCTTCTGTATATTTGTAAAGCACTGCAGATTTTCTTTGTGTGCGATGAATGAAGCTGAAGTACTAGACGCTGTAGAATCTAAATTTGTTATTGTATTTCTGATGTTATCTATTGTATTTGCACAGAAAGGCCTCCTGACTCAGCTGGGATTTGAACTAGGAACCTTCTTGCTGTGAGGCAACAGAACAGAGTCTCTTGTTCAAAAATTTCTGCAGAATCATTCACATTCCATAGAAAATTAGTGGGAAAAAAAAAACCTTACCGAACTTTGGAAAATTGGGCAGCTAATATTGCGGAGCTCACTTACAGTATTTTATGTAGATGAAGAAAATAATGAGTATAATTTTGTTAGAAGGTAAAAAAAAATGCAATTCAGCAAGTGTAATAAATTATTGGTGTCACGTGTATGTTCCCGTTTAGTTCCTGTTTTCCTTATTTGGTCCTTCCTGTTCCTGTCCCAATGTAGTTTGATTTGTTCCAGGTGTATCTCATTATTAGTTATCCTCCTCACCTGTCTGCCCCTCGTTATCTGCCCTATTTAGTTCTAGCCTGTTCTGAGTTTTTTTGTCTGGAATTGTTTTGTCTACATTGCTTCGTGTGTTCTCCTGGTTCCTTTGGAAGTTTATTAAAGACTGTTTGAAATGAATTCCGCATCTCCGTGCTCCTCACAGTAGCAACCGGTGACAGAATTCCAGACCCCTTAAATGAAAGTAAGCGGCGCCTTTTCTCCCCGTTTGTTTTCTGTTTTAAAAAAATGTGTTTTGTTTTTCCTGTTCGTTTCTCCCTGCTATAATGGAGGAACGAGCGAGGTTCCTTGCCTTGGCTCATACAGACGATAACGCGGAGCCATATAGTTAATATCAGTAATAGGCCTACGCAGCATGCACGATACAAGGAAATGGTCAGTAACATCATCACTTTGAGGTACG
>NW_015644775.1:440733-443543 GCF_001515625.1 Sinocyclocheilus rhinocerous
ATCTGAAAGGAAATCTGCAAATTATTTTAGGAAATCTGTATATGGCCCTAGTGGTCTATACAGTAGCCAGAGCAAGAGTTAGGAGAGATCTCTTTTGCATATCTGACAGTGTAATATTAAGCAGAAGTATTTCGAATGAGTTGTTGTAATACCATAACATGAAAGCGTCGCTTTTCTATCGTGAATGTGCCGAATCTGCTGATGTTATTACAACCGCTAATGATAGAGAAGGGTAGGGGGAGGCCGGGGGAGAGCTGAGCTCTCGTGCCTCCGTTGGTAAAAAAATGAGCCAATCACCATCGATTGTTCACTTTCAGCGCTGAGGACTGTTGAGAAAAGAAATCTCGTAGGGGAGGCTAGCCTCCCTTCTGATATCAACCAATCATCATAGAGACGTAAATTACGTGATATTAGTTTGAACGTCTGCCGCTGCGCTGATAATGTACCAAGTACTTATGAGTAGCGATATTGAATATTTGATTGCCAACAGATTTACCAAGCTGTCATTCAAACAGTATATATACAAATTTAAAAAAGGGAAAACGGTCTAAACTGGATATAGGCTACTGCAGTCGGCTTAATTAAATGGCGCAACAGGCATCTCTCTTTTAACACAGACTTTTAAGAAGGGATGGATCTTTGCTTCAAGTGATAGACCAGGCCGCCACGACCAGTCTGACAGGGCTCATGCTTATAACAGTAGCTTGGTGGAGTAGACTCATTTAGACCAATATAATCAATTGGTTTGAGCCAGGTTTCAGTCAAGCAGAGTACATCAAAACTATTATCTGTGATCATTTCATTTACAATAACTGCTTTGGGTGCGAGTGATCTAATGTTTAGGAGCCCAAACTTTAAAAAATTGTTTTTGTTCATTTATTTTGCATTTTCTGCTTTAATCGCCATCAGATTTTTTCTAGAGCCTGCATTAAATTTATATTTTGACCTCGCTATTCGGGGAACAGACACAGTCTTTATAGATTGGACAGCGCAAGTACTTCTACCCTTTGACGCGTACGGTCACACCGGTGTGATCAGTCTTGGCTGGTCCCTGAAGCGTATGATCACACCGGTGTGATTAGAACGTTCAGTGCGTCACGTGGTCAACTGCTGAATTCAAATCTGCTTACGCGCTTTGGCTGGCGCGGAGCCAGATCGGACGCGCTGAGCGCTTGTCATTTTATCACAAATATTCAGTGTTTTCAACCATATATACTTTAACGTGTTTCAGGAGAAAAGGATGAATTGCGTTTTGTAAATCCCACAGCTCGGATTCAGCACAAACTAACATGGCGGCGCCCATCACACGCTATAGATCAACTAACACGGTCATTATAAAAGTGTTTAAACTACCAAATACATTTTACTTGCACATATTTCAGAATCGGAATATCAGATAATTCATAATATAGCGAGCATGTTTGTGAATATTTTGAATAAAAAAGGAAAAACTAAATAAAAGCGATCCATGTGTCATACAGCGCTATTGTGGCTGCGTTGTGTCACATGACAAGCATGACGCGTCGCCATGGAAACAATAAGGCGATACGTTCTAAAATAACGGTCGCCTAAAAAAACTTACACTGGGGGCTCAGCTAGAATATTTAAAATTCACATGCGAAAGGGTTAAATGGGTAGAACAAAAGCCATCATAGCAGTTATTTGAGAATTGGCTTACTAGTCATATGGAGCGTAACGTCTATTAAGGTGCGTTCGACTTCATGCGGCTCTGCGCAGACCGTTCGGCGGCTGATTTGAAGCAGTGCATGCCGGTTCGAAATTTTGTCTGACTTGAACCGGCACCGATGCCACACTGTCACGTGTGACATCAAAGTACCGCAATAGCGTTTCGAGAGCAGCCGGCTGACTCAGCTGGCGCAGCTTTTTCAGAGCGACTGCAGGAGCACTGATGACGACACAGTTGTTTCACGATTGGCCAGATTCTAACATCTTCAATTCCAATACTGCTCACAAATCTGTGTTTTTAGAAAAATAAAAGCTTTTTTACTGCAATCGCAATGTTATATTGAGTCACGTTTATCAAAAAAATCACTGATAAAAGCATATACCCCCAGTTTATTGGTATTTAAATAGTATATGTTTATGTTGAATTTTATTCTTGAACAGATGGCGCTGTATCAAGCAGTATATAAAAAGTGTTTCTGTTGCTCATGAAAACGTTTCTGAAACGTCTGTATATTTGACAAATAGTGCAAGTTATTCACTTCATCTGTGATAGAGTATGCTAACACCACGAGAGCGTCACTACCGGGAGCAGAAAGTGTCTGACTTGACGTCTCTGCTTTTAATTCCGCCCCTGACTACAAGCGGCTACTCTTGCCGATCGGTCTGCACAGCGCTGCATGAAGTCGAACACACCTTTAGGCTGCATCCGAAAACTCTAAAATGCTGCCTTAGGAGGCAGCATTCCAAGGCAGGAAGGCATCAAGGCACGTCTGAATCCAAATTCTGCTTTACTTCCTGTTAGAGACCTGCACTCCCGCGGGAGTACCGCGGGATCCGCGGGACCCAACGCAACAAGGTGCGGTGCAGGACAACTCTTGATGGGCGAGTGCGGGTGCAGGCGGGAAGAGACCTGTGTGTGCGGGATGCAGGAGAATAAAATGATTCGCGGGACTCCTGCAAAATAGAAATGATCAGAATCAGAATGAGCTTTATTGCCAGGTATGTTTTCACTGGTTGTACCAATGATTCTCTCAGCAGTCCGGACTACCCTCTATAGTCTTCTGTGGTCAGATTTGGTAGCTGAGCTGAACCAGACAGTTATAGAAGTGCAGAGGATGGATTCA
>NW_015644775.1:443700-444047 GCF_001515625.1 Sinocyclocheilus rhinocerous
TCTGCCAGTTGTTGATTCTCCACAGTGCTGGGGGATGGTGTCTTGTAGTTGGTGATCTCTTTCAGACTTTTCCACACTGATGCTGAGTCGCTGGAAGTGAACTGAGTCCTTAGTTTTTCAGAATAATTCCTCTTCGCCACTCTGATCTCCTGCTCCAGTGTGTATTTGGTCTGTTTATACAAGACATTGTCCCCCTTCCTGTAAGCATCTTCTTTGACCTGACGGAGCTCTCTGAGTTTTGCAGTCAACCATGGTTTGTCGTTGATGTAAGTTAGATGAGTCCTGGTAGGAATGCACATATCTTCACAGAAACTGATATAAGATGTTACAGTCTCTGTGAGCTCGTC
>NW_015644775.1:444145-444439 GCF_001515625.1 Sinocyclocheilus rhinocerous
TTAAAATAACAGTGGTTTGTGAATGTTGATACTTAGCCTAAATAACAAATATTTAATCGGGAGCATTTATGCTGGGATGTTGTGGATTTTAGGAGATTTTACAGAGCCATTTAATGTACATTTCTTTGATGTGCTGAAAAAAAAATTATATAGATTACTTTTATGTGGGCTTTTGCGGGCGGGAGCGGGACAAAACATGAATGTCGCGGGCGGGAGCGGGCCAAAATAAGATATTTTTCTGCGGGAGTGGGCGCGGGCCAGAATCTTGCAGGAGCGGGACTGAAAAATCCGTCC
>NW_015644775.1:444696-476754 GCF_001515625.1 Sinocyclocheilus rhinocerous
CAGTTTGTGTGTAAATGTATATTTCTGACTAACTTTTTGTACTTTTGATGTTATTTCTAGCGAGAAATCAGTATTATAGTAATGAAATATTCGTTTAGTTATCACAAAAACTCGTTCTATTTTGTTGTAGATCATTAAACCGTTACGCTGCCTCAGAAGCCTGTCCGAAATCAGTTTCATGAGGTGCCTTAATGCAAAAATGCTGCCTGCAAAGTCATTGCCTCATACGGCAGCGAGGCAGCAAGTCAGCTGCCTAAGTTTTCAGATGCAGCCTTAGTCTAGTCTCAGCCTCACACGTCAAGCCCACGGACCACTGGCTGAACGTCTGATGCATATGGCACACAAAAGTGGAAACACTTCAGGAGTTTCGAAGTCGTCATCGGATTGGTTGAATTATACAGGATTTCTGGGAGACTTGTGTGTCACGTTCTTTAACGTTCTGCCTGGAAACAAAGATGCTGTGACGCCAAACCCCCTCATGAAAGAAGAAAGCCGTTGTGTTTACAACTGTGACAACGAGCGCTTATCAGGATAAATGCTGGATTTTCAAAAGTATGTGAAATATTAAAGTTCGCGGCATAGAATCTTTAAAATACATCCAAAAGTTTTACACACCGGTCTGTTATTGTGGCGACATTTCCACTCCCCGAAACGTGACGCTGAACGAAATTATCCATGAAGAAGTCTTTGCTGTGTCATTCAGTATAGTAAAATTTTCACAAATCATGCTATAAACATTCATAAGAGCACTAGACAAAGTTATTGTAGTTATGTATTGTTGCATGAATAATAGCTAAACAACTGCTAAAATGATCCAGCCAGAAAAGTATAAACTAATTTTGATGCAATATATAGGGTATGATTTAAAAATGATCCTGTCTCCTTTAAAGTGTTTATAGTGTATATAATGAGTTATATTTGTAGGGGTTATTATAGCACAATTCTTTATCACAGATATGCAAAAAGTACTCAAGTACATGTACTTCGTTACTGTCCACCTCTGGATTACTGCTACTTCGTGTGTGACAAGTGGAATAAAATAAAATAAAATAAAAATATATAATGTATAATATTATAGTATAGTATAAAAAATGACAAAAAAACAAAATGTGTCACGTTTATGTTCTGTGTTTCTGTTCTCCCTGCCTTGACCTAGTTTTCCTGTGTTGCTTGATTAGTTCATTAGTTTCCACCTGTGTTCGTTAATGATCCTATTAGTCCATCGTTTGATTTAGTATTTATAGCCCTGCCTTTCCTCAGTTTCTTTGTTCTGTCTCCGTCGTGTAAAGAGGTCCGTCGTTGTTTTCTCCTACGTTCCCATGAAGATTAATTAAAGCCTCTGTTCGTTTGACTATCTGCCTCCTTTGAACTCCGTTCCCCTGGCAACCCGTGACAAAATGTGTGTTGACAAACAATATACTATAAAAAAGACATCACATAAGGCAAAATGTATGCAATTTTAAGAAGAATGCTATAGTAGTTTGAAACTCATTTAAAACTGCTTTGGCAGCGGGGAATATAGACATGCATCAATTGTTCATTAGTAGTAAAGTATAAGTTTCTAAAATTAGAAAGTATGATGCAGTCAGGAAGTTACAAATTGTTGAAATAAATTGGTTTGAACTGTTGTTGAACTGAACTTTGCATGAGAATGTTTAAATAGAACTATGATGGATTTGGTATTTATACATTTTATGTTTAAGGTAGATTTTCTGACATAGTAATAGAAAGTTGGCTCTAAAACTATTATATATTTAGTTTAATTGTATTTTTATACTTCATTTAAACATATTTTTACACCTTTTGTTTTTCTAAACTATTCCACAGACCCCTGGGTCCCCGGTTTGAAAACCACTACCCTATCAAAACATTTAATAACATCAGTTACAAACTAAATCAATTTAAATACTTTACATAACTAGTTTTACTTATCAAGTTGTGAATGAGTCAAAGGATATACAACCAAGGATATATACCCCAACACACACACACATGTTGGGTTTACATGTTTTATGGGGACATTAGGCGTAATGGTTTTTATACTGTACAAACTACTGTATATTTTCTCTCGCCCTACACCAAACCTACACCTAAACCCACCTCTCACTGAAAACTTTATGCATTTTTAGATTTTCAAAAAACTTTTGTATGATTTATAAGTTTGTTTCTTCATGGGAATAAAAAAAAAGTCACCACAAGGACAAGGATTTCAGATATTGTCATCTTTGTGGGGACATTTTTTCCCCATAATGTAGGGTTTACCTGACCCCCACCCCCCCAAACATCTCGCTGTGTGTGCAAGTATGGTGCCATTGATGCATGTTGTATAGAACCACAGTCACCATGAGATGGCAGTATTGCTATGTAGGTAAGTGTTAAGACTATGAAGTTATAGTGACCTCAAGAGTGGATTGAGATAAAGTCAAAGAAATACTGCATTCACCCATGCCTATTCCTCATCTGATTGGACTTGTCATCTTGCTACAGTTGTTTAAATCTTAGCAGGTGTGTTTCAGTAACTTGGTGAAGTTCTCATCATCTTCTAAAATTTAAGACATGACTTTCCATTGAAGTTCTTTACATATCCAAATCACTTTGTGTCGGGTGTGGTTCTTATAAATATCACAGATGTTGTCATATTAATGTGTTCTGGCCAAATGTAAGATATATCTGGATGATTCACACTTAACAGAGTTCACATTTACACTAAGGCCCATTAGATTGTCATAAAATAAATGAATCTGGAAAAGCAGAGTCTCGTCTATGAATACACAAAATGTCTTAGCAAGTATTTTATAAGCTCCAGGCTTTGTGCATGCTGCTTTTGCTGACGTGGTGCGCTTGTTTGAACCATTTCCCATTCTGAGTGTATATTCCAAGACTAGTTTCATCAACAAAAGGACAACATTGAAATCCAATACCACTTCTTTAGTGTCACAACACAGTTGACTTGTTTGACCATCATTTGTATGAACTATTGTGTTACTCACACAACAGTTGCTTTTAAGTAACCATAACACTTGAGGACTGTTGAATTTATATGGGTAAACCAGGTTATATTTAAATCCCTTGAAAATGGCACCATTTCCATGGAATTGGCCTTGTGTGTGGTTTATATTCACTGCAGACTGATAAACTTGTAATCAAGGGACTAATGGCTTTATAAATAAATCTGAATATGGTTAATATTTGGCCACTTCGATTCCCTAGAGACTGTCCAGGACCAATTAGCGCATCTTAAATTTGAGAGGACATCTGTCCTGCTTATCTTTAAGGAGGAGCAAAGGCTTGCCCTGCCCTCAAAGAGAGGAAAACTCTGATCAGACAGACTGTAATAAGACGAAAGAGAACCAAGGAGGAGAAAGGGAGGATTTTGGCTTGGGGTATAAGGTAAATATCGTCCCACTCAGCTCAATGTGGAGTGGCAGCAATCCCGGTCTTCAAATGGGTGGGGTGGATGGAAACTTCCAAGGTGCTTTTTCTCGCCAGTCCGTCTTTGCGGCCCAAGTGTCGTGCAAGGGAAAGACAGACGCTAGAGGTGGGCAGAAAATTCAGTTTCCATGGACACGCGTGATATACACTCCTGAGTGCTTCGCAAGATCCCTAGAAATATTGCTTCATGTGGCTCTGTCTGTTGTCTGTCATTGGCACATGAATATATGCTTGATGCTCTTACCACAGACTCACCGTTCAGCAGCCTTCTCTACTGCTATTCTCAGAATATGATGTCAGGTGTTTAAGTTACAGCTTTCATACCGTTACTGTGAAATCTGACTTTTGGCCAAACCACTGCACTGACATTCTGCCCAAGCGCTTTTGCAAATGTACCAAGAATAAAAGGGTGATTAGTATCACACTGAGGTCATTTGAGTGACCTTGCCACCACTTGGCTTCTCTTTTTTTTTGTAATTCTGGCTGCCAGTGCCAAGGGTGCAGCATCATTAATGTGCATTAAAGTCCCCTGATATTGCAGTGGGTTATGGTGGCCCATGAGAGCCACACAATAATTCATTTAATAAATCAGTAAACCAATTAATTCGATAAAAAATAAAAAATAAATAGATAAAAAATCAATACAAACAGATAAATTAAAAATGCAATATTCAGTTGAGCAATTAATGCATTTTAAAGTATTTTTTAATATGCAATTATATTTTTTATTTTTTTTACATTTTAATATGCAATTATATTAATATGCATTGTATTTTTAAATTTTTACTGTGATTATATAAATATATTTTAAATTGTATTTGACTTTGTAATATGTGATTGTTACGAATCCGGTCCGTGGCATGCCATCCGATTGCCACAAGAGGTCGCCCTTCCATTACATTGACTCTCCCATTACACAGACTGTTATATGTCACCCTGGACTACATTTCCCATGTTCCATTTCACTGATTACACTCTCACCTGTAGTCAATCACACACACTATAAATACGAGGCTCTAACCACAGTTCAGGGCCGAGTATTGTTTGCGTTTATCCCTGGGTTAGCGATAGCTACATTACAGAGCCATTGCAATGTTTCCTAAGTCTAGTCTAGTCCTGTTCATTGCGTGATTCATCCGTGTTCTGAACCTAGCCTGTTTGCCTCGTCCTGCCTTGGACTTTAGCCTGTCTTGGATCATCCCTTTGCCTTGTTGTTTTGGACTTTGTTTACACCTCGCCTGGGCTATTGCCTGTTTGTGGATTACCTGTTTGCCTCGCCCTCTGGATTATGTTCGCCGTCGATTGACCCACGCCTGTCTCTGGATAACTCTTTCGTGTTGCCTATGCTGTACCTGTTATTGCTGTTGACCTATGCCTGTTTTGACCACACCTCTAAATAAATCTCTGTAGATGGATCCACACACCTCTCGTCTCAGTCTTCCCGTTATAGTGATAGCATAATTATGTTTAATTGTATGTTTACATTTATAATTATATTTTAAATTGTATTTTACTTATTAATATGTGATTATAATTGTTTAATTGTATTTTTTTTACATTTTTAATGTGATTATGTAATTAGATTTTCAATTGTGTTATATTTTTTGTTGCATTTTTTAATTGTGTTATATTTTGTATAATTAATATGATTATGTTTAATTGTATTTTTATATTTTTAATATATTTCTGTAATTATACAATTAAAGTTTTAACTGCAGTGTATTTTTAAATTTTTAATGTGATTATTTAATTACATTTTAATAACTGTATTGTATTGTATTTAACTGTATTGTATTGTCATGTTGTTTAATAACACTAACATCCTGGGCAATGATTGATGGCAGCAGATTAAGCACTGCCCCCACCCCCATCACAGTGGAAAATTGATAAAAGGCCAATATATAATAGGGGGAAAAACAATTACAAATCACTTCACAATAAATAATTTAATTATAAATTTTATTGCTAAATTGAATATTGCATTTTAAATTTGTTTTTAATTGATGTTTTTATAAATGTTTTTGATGATCAAATTGTTGATTCTTTTTATCTATCTTATTCATTTCTCATTTGATTTGTTGATGTATCAAATGATTATTGTCCCCCACAAAAAAGAAAATGTTTTGCAGTCACTTTTGGTGTCATTACACATTCTCCTCAGACTCGAGGAGAAAGACAATTTCTCTCAAATGTGTTGGCCCATCAAAAGCCATTCTCAGAAAACCTGCCTATCTTCCCGAAATGTCTTTCAGGGTCTGTTTTATGGTATGCACTGATTGGGCTGCTTGGATCCCGGGCTGTTGACACGAGTTTTAGAATGGCCCCCCTGCAAGTTTGAACATCGTAACTTCCTGATGAAACCTGCTGCAATCATCCATCTGTTCATGTGCTCCTCAGATGTTTAAACAAGCACTGCATGAATACAAGCACAGTCACCGCTGCTGGGTCTCTGCACTGTAAAGCCTATACTTACTGAGACTGTCTTAGCCAAGCAAAGCATACCAACTCATTTTACACCCTTAATTAATTTTCTGAATGTGGAGAAATAAACTTGTTGCTTCCACAGCAAAAAGGCACTGCTTCAGTTTGTATTGTATGATCCCGCCTCATCGTTTTAAAATACCAGCTCTCTTTAGTGAAAATTACATGTTATATAAAGCCAATATTTGGGACCACACATAATTTTTGGTTAGATATTCAGGCTTTTGTCCTTTCTTGCTGGCGTGAATCAAAATTCTTAACAGTTGAGAATTGGACAGTTTTGGACCAAACTGTCACAAGCAATGAAATACTACGTATTTTAAATGTCTAGAAATTAAAAAAATGAAACCATTACCATAAAACATCTTTTCTCATTTAAATGAGAGAGTATAACCACATATACTGTAGGACTACTTGAAATCTTATTTACAGTTATTTACAGTTTTGGAGTGCTTTTGAACCAATCACATGAGCTATAAATGTCATGTGACTAAACACATGTAGCGGCAGGAAAATTACCCCTGAGGGTTTATGAAGGAACTGCAAGGGTTTGTAAGTTTGTATTATTTTACTGTATACTGAATTATTGGTTTGTGTAAAAAAAGTGTAAAATAATAGTATAATACTGTATTATGTGTAAAAATAAATACTGTAATACTAGATTTTTCATTTTAAAAAGTGTCATAATTTAAAATTACAATAGGTAATATTAATTTAAAATGTGTATACAGTATTAGCAATTGCAAAAAGAAAATAACAATACAATATAAATATTTTTAATTCTCATATATAAACATTCATAGTCCTACAAAATTCATTGTATTTCAAAGGTTAGCATTACTTAAAAAATGCATGTCAAATCTGTCACATTTAGATGACAAAAAGTTTGTTTGTCACATTTAGATGACAAAAAGTTTGATATTTACTGGATTAAAGGATTTGCAAGTTATACTCTTATTTGAAAGGCCAGTATTTGTCTGGCATGATGGACATTCTTTTCTCAAATGCTCTCAAATCTGTGTATTGTGAGGCTGCTTTGAGCCAAGCCAGCGCCTCTGGTCTCATGCTCTGGTTGGGTCTCTGTGTCTCCTCTCACCAGCCTGTGAATACTCATGTGTTTGCTACACAAATATGCCAAGACCATCAGTGTCCGACAGCTTTGATCTATAGCGGCTCAGGCCATCACAGGCCCTGGGTAGATACTTAAACATGCAAATGTTAACTCAACATCCAAATGAATGCAAAGGCTTTTCATAATGACTGCAAATAATACACAAGAGTTGGCTTTAAAGCACAATCATATACTCTAGATAGGACCAATTTTGAACTGAAATGTCAATATCAAACTCGTTTCATGTAAATAGAAACTGGTTTATCATTTTCTGTTACATCCTGTGCCATGACCTTACAGAATGACCCTTTGATCCCATCCCAAATGCTGCCAAGGTCTTCACAGTCGAGTCCACACTTTGGGAATGTAATGTTGTGTAGAGTTACTATCAGTGTGAACTTGGCAAAATGGCAGATAGCAAGTGCACATGAGCACCTTTCAAAATCATAAAATGAAAAATTGAACACGCTCATGGACTTCACAGACACGTGTAAGCAAGGGTCATCGCAACTCTGGAAGATATAGAGTTCACATAATGTCAACCATTTGGGACAGGACCTTTGAAAAGCAGGTTACATGATTGTCAAATACACTTTAAGTTTACAGTGTGACAACAGTGTTATTTTAGTATTATTCTATACTATTATAGTATGATATATACTATTATATAATATTTGAATAAAGTCCTGGTCACACCGAGGATGATAACGACAATGGTAAAGATACATTTTTAAAAATCATTCTAATTTTGTGAGAACAGTGATGTTCACACCAAAACTGTAACAATAAAGACACAAAGGAACATTATTGGTGGAATCACTTTCAGAACAATTTTTCCAGCTAAAGAACGATAAAAACATTGACGATAAACAATAAAACCAATCAAACAATAAATCCAATCAAAATCCACCCGACTTTAAAAAAAAGCAGCAATGACAAAACTGTGCGTGCACTTATAATAAACTAAATATTATTGTGTGGCTGCAGGACGCTAATATAGTTAACGTTATAGCTATCTTTATAGTTATCGTTCTTCGTGTGAATGAGTCTTTAGATTTATTTTACATTTTCAGTTTTAATTTTAATTTTAGTTTAATTTCGTTATGTACTTTTATACAGAGCCCCACACAAGACATGCAGGGGGGAAAAAAAGTAAAGTGTGTGCACAATGTATTAATTCGTTCCCTCGTTTTACTAAATCGTGCACACAACTTTCTTACTCGTTAAATAGTTTGCACGATATAATAATTTGTTCACTTGATTTGATTCAACTAAAACGTGGCCACAATTTAGCAATGTTG
This sequence comes from Sinocyclocheilus rhinocerous, assembly GCF_001515625.1. Taxonomy (NCBI): domain Eukaryota; kingdom Metazoa; phylum Chordata; class Actinopteri; order Cypriniformes; family Cyprinidae; genus Sinocyclocheilus; species Sinocyclocheilus rhinocerous. Next base: position 453,022 of record NW_015644775.1, read on the forward strand.
TGTGCACAATTTACTTAAAACGAGGGAACAAATTATGTAGTGCGCACAATTTAGTAAAACGAGGGAACAAATTATTATATTTTGCACACTATTTAATTTTTTTCCCCCTGCATGTTATGAGCAGGGCGCCGCACTTTTTTCATTTTTATTTTTTTATTTTTTTAATTAACTTTAATTTCAGTAATTTTAGTCATTCGTCTATTTTTATTTCAGTTAGTTCCACAGCAACTTTTCAAATTTGTATTGACATTTTTTAGTTAAAAATTTTCATCTAATAATTGTATTTTCTTTGGATTTCAGCTTTATTTAAATGAACGTTAACTAGTTTAATAGTTTTAGTAAACAAAAACAATTCTTGGAATTTCTAGGCCACTACTGGCACCAGAACTGCAAAAATAATGACTATAATAATTCAAACCGTTTTTATGAAAGCTGGTCGTACAAACAGATAGCTCCAGTGTTAACTCATGCCACTGGTTCAGCCAATGTTTCCATGTCAGACTGAAAGTGTTGATTTTCTGACCCAAGTCATCCATAAGGGGAAAAATATTTGAGGTAAAAGCTATGAACCGTGAAACCTATTTTGGCTCAGAAAATCTGTTAATACTGTCTGTGAGTGTAATATTCCATTTTAATATTGCTCTTCGTCACAGGTATAAATGTAATGTCCTGGATGTAAAGGTAATCCAGAGGGCTCACGGTTTGCAGCGATACAGCAGCGACAAAGCTAGACTGAATTATAAATCCATACATTTGCCATTATTCTCACAAGGATTTACTTTTTTTCAGTAGACTGCACATGAGATAATATAACAGTATGGTGTATCCTGGTACAAATGTCTGGGGGTCAAGGGTCATTTCAAATATGAAAGCAGAGTTTATAAGACGTGTTCACACGATCCCCATTATCATAAACAGATACACATATGAACAGAGTCTTGTGTCCAGCCTCAAAAAGATGGGGAAGTATACACTGCTGTAACAACACAGTAAATCACAGCATTAAAAACATGCATTTCACATGGGACTCAAAGAGTTGAGCTGCAGTGCTAGGTAGAATTCAGCCAGACCCAGTGCTGTTTGCATTCTGACAGCCGAGCTCAAACACAGGCAAGTGTTAAACCAAGCCACTCAGGTGTCTGGTGTGGTAAACATGGTAACATTCTGCTGTTTTTTAAACATAAGCATTTTGGATTCCGGAAAACCCTAAAAGATTATAGAGTTAAGGAAATGGTCCAAATTGAAAAAAATAAATAAATAAATTTGGTTAGAGTGCATTTACAGTTGAATGCATTCTGGAGGGTTTCAGAGAAGAAATTTGCAGCTTGCATAAATGCTTTAGCATTTTCTTCTTCTTCTACTTTTGATTATTATTATTATTATTATTTTGTACAAAATGTGTGTTATTTGAGAAGTGGGATTCAAGATGGCGGAATGTTAGTTTATGCATAATTCCTGTTATAATGTTTGTTTATGCATATACAGTAAGTATAGGCTTTATATATATCTTTATATCTTTTATTGGATATCATCTTTTATTTGATTATTTTTCTTTAGTTTTTTAATTTTTTATTATTTTTAGATTTTCGAAATGACTTTCAAAATGTTTACAATTTCGAAATTAATTCCTGTTATAACTGCATGTAACAGGATTATAACAGGAATTAATTTCGAAATTGTAAACATTTTGAAAGTCATTTCGAAAATCTAAAAATAATAAAAAATTAAAAAACTAAAGAAAAATAATCAAATAAAAGATGATATCCAATAAAAGATATAAAGATATATACAGTATAAAGTATGTATTAAGATATATAAAGTATATATTTTACACATTAATAATATTTTAATAATATTTTATGTGCTGATTGGTGCTCAATTAATACGGATGCTCAGTTATTAATAATGATTTTTATTGTTATCATTGTTAATGACAGAAAGTTCAAAAGAACATTCTATTTTTTTTTTAAATAGAATCTTTTGTAACATTATAAATGTCTTTACCATCACTTTTGACCAATTTAATGCATGCTTGCTGAATAAAAGCATTCATTTTATTAAATAAATAAATAAACACCCACAAAAATAAACAAATACATTTATGTATAGAAATCATTCAATGTGTTCAGGGATTTTTAGACTTTAAGTTTGAACATGCTTTCTTCTTTAAACATGCTCAGACAAAAAAAGTGTGTCTTTAGGTGAATGCAGTCCACTGGATGTATTCCTAGAAAAGTGACCCTCCTGCCAGAGCTTTTCAAGAAACACATTTTAATTAGTAAACACTGCCTGGTAATAAGGCCAGCTGACTTTTTTGGTTAATTGCAGATTTTGGTCCTGTTTGAGGTCCTCTTTGGTCTGAAAAGACAAATACAGTTTGATCGGGCCACAGCCAAAGATAACAGCAGCCATGGTTTCTTGGCCAACCTGTGCTTGTGCGCTTGGCTCACTGCTGCATTTGGCAGGAGACCACTGCCTTTCATGGACCTATTACTATGATCTCTATGAGCCACTAATAATGCTAATGACCATGAGGGGACCTGCTTCACATCAAACACACACACAGTCATGTAAATAGGCCAAGAGGGAAGCTTGTGAACATGCTGAACCAGAAACAGTGTTAGTGATCCATCAAGAAATAATATCATTTATAATCAAGAAATAATAGAAAGAATAAGCAAGTATTTATTCAGAAATACATCATTCCATTGACAATAAAATATCTAATTATTTTAATTAAAATTATTTCAACTATTCATGAGGGCTGCATCTTGATCTTTGCAAAAAAATAATGATAATAAAGCATCAAAAATGATGTTTTAATACTCTGATACTAATATCATGTAATACCATATATCACATCACATCAATATCATTGTGCAGTTATAATACCTTTCAGCAAAATAAATTTCACACACACACACACACACACACACACATGACACACCATATGTGTTTACCTTTACCTTTAAACAGCTTGGTATATTCCTTTGGGGAACAAGCATTAACAATAATTCATTGTAATACACATCTATTAAATAAGATGGCAGTAAGGTTTATTGATATAAAGAATTCACTGAGGATCTCTGTTTTCTCAGCAAGGTCCAAAACCGTTGCTTTGGCAAACTCAAATCCAAGCTATTTTCCACTGTTTAATTTCCAGTGTTTAATTCTTAAACTAAACTCTAACAAGCTGCACTCATCAGCTCCAAGTCTACTCAATATAAACTCGACTGTTTCAGCAGCTTTCACTGTCCCGCAGACGTCAACAGCGCCTGTGTCATTTACCTTTACATTTACAAGTCAAGTCAAGTTTATTTGTACAGCGGTTTTCACGATACAAATCATTGCAAAGCAACTTTACAGTATTTTCTTGGCAAGCTATTTCTTACCAAAAACAATACGAGTATATATTTGGTTTGTGAATACTTTAGTTACTAGCTATGAATAAAATCAGGCACAATCTACACTACACATTATAATACAGCATCAAAGCAATCATGGTGCTACTTTACTTTTCAGAAGAATCTAATTTTTGAGGTTCTACTGTATGTGAGTAGTGTGCGCTTCTATAATATATATCTTACTTTGTGTTCCGAAGATGAACAAAGGTCTTACAGGTTTGGAACGACACGAGGGTGAGTAAATAATGACAGAATTTTCATTTTTGGGTGAACTATCCCTTTAAAATCACATGTAGTTAAAATATTTAAAATAAAAAGTTAAATTAAAGTTCAAGGAAGTTCACCAAACAATGGAAAACTGCTTAAAATGTAATCAACCTTAGGACATCCAAGATGTAGATGACTTTGTTTCTTCATCAGAATGGATTTAATTTAGCATAACATCACTTGCTCACCTCTGCAGTGAATGGGTGCCATCAGAAAGAGAGACTCCAGTCCATCAGTTAACATCTTGTGAAGTAAAAAGCTGCATGATTGTAAGAAACAAATCCATTTTAAGGCCTTTTAACTTTTAACCATCACTTCTGGCCAAAATAGAGTCCATAATTCATAATAATTCTTCCTCCAATGAAAAAGTAAATCACCTGTTGTCCTGTTACATCAAAATCCACATATGTATTTGTTTAGAACTGTTTTCGCTTGTAAATGGTGCTTGATCTCCTGATTCAGATGGGGCGACTTTTCACTGGCGAAAGTAATATTATGGTTAGAGGACTTGTATTTTAGCTATAAGCCAAAAAAATACATCTGGATGTGGATTATTGTTATGTTTTTATCAGTTGTTTGGACTCTCATTCTGATGGCACCCATTCACTGGAGGATCCTCTAGTGAGCATGTAATGAAATGCTAAATTTCTCGAAATCTTGGATGGCCTGAGGATGAGTACATTTTCAGCAAAATTTCATTTTTGGGTGAACTGTTCCTTCAAAGTCTTTGTTTTAGAGAACCTGGCGTATTCACAAGCAGAAGAAACTCTTTGCAAACGTCACGGTGATAAAGCCCTGCAGACATCTCAGCCGTGCACGTGCATTTAAATCACGCTGACAGGATGTAGTCCAAGAGAAAAAGGGTTTCACTATCTTAAAATCACGCCAGACGTATAAGCTTCATGGGTCACTGCAGAAAATGGAAATTTAACAAAGGTGTTTAATAGATGTTTGGCTTGGCTGTACATGCAGCGTCCTGGAGTTCATTAGATAATGCAGGTGAGTGGAGGTCTGGCATAGCCCTTGATAGCTCTCAGTCCGCCGAGCTTGAGTGTTTGCGTATTGAGGATAAACTTCTGGGCAGAGTCGGTGTGAACAATCACTGTGGTCATGAAAACCCAGTTTTACGTTATATTACTGGCTCTGAATGCAGCTGTTTATTGTCTTTAGTTCAGACGTTAGATAAGCCACATAATTCATATTGGTTTCTTAAGAATGAAATGTTCACTGTGGTGACCTCTTACCAGAACTTCTTGGATACGCTTCAGTCCTCTCATAATTTATGTTAGTATGGTAAAAGTTGAGTGTTTTTCCTAATTTATTTTGCACTCTAAAGTGCCCACGTCATTTCTCTTACCTTCCTACTCTTCCAGCTGAAATCTCTTGAAAACCATATTTCAGAACAAATACTGTCTCCACTCTCCCATCTGGCACTGAGTGGTATGGAACTGCGGGATTCCTGCGCAAATAAAATGACAATACACAAAGGATTCAGAGAGGATGAATTGCAGACTAAGTGAGATACTGTGGTCATGCATTCTTGCAGGCACATTGTGGGCATGTGCTCTGACAGCCTCATATAAACTGTCACCATATACCATAGAAACAGTACATTCTGCACCATAATACACATCATCAGCCAATCCAGAGAGATATTGAGCATGGAATGTGCCTCGGATGGTGTGAGATGTGTTAACAGTGGGATATTTTCAGTTTTCACGACCCTATTCTTCTGCCAAAAACAGAGTTCAGCCATTTGCTGCTAGCAATGGCAAATTACAAAATGTACTTCTTTACATAATCAAAAAATAGATCATTGATTATTCTTTATATACAGGTATGGCAGTCTCTGAAAAGTCAATGATACGCTGTGAAATAAACTAAAAACGCTCCAAGATATTAGCTATAATTAGGAAATTATTTAATTTGGTTCCAGAACATCACAGTCATATTAATATTCAATACAATTCTATAAACAAGTAGTTAAAATCATTAAGTTGACCAACAAAAATAGTTCCAGAAGAAGCCATTAAGATTTGCTTGTCGCTAAACAACACTCGGACTGGACTGGAATGGAGCAACAGTTATTATTCTTCAAGTTCAAAGCTACGGTACTTTGCGCCATGTTTTCCATTTTCCGTTCTCGGCACGCGGCCTTCAAGTGGAGTTGGATATTTTGTATTTACAGTTTCGAGTTGGTGAATGACCAAGCTAAATCATTTTAACAAGTGAGAAGCCTGGAAATCTTAATGATACCCTGAATGAGTGTGACGTCGGAAGGGGGAATTTAAAAAATGACGGCAATCAAACCTGAATCAAAAATGAATGATTTTGCAGAGTATGTTTGTATGTATGTACTTATTTATTTAGGTGTCACTTACAAAATAGCTCGCACATAACAAATAGCTTCAAGCAAAATAAATGTTTAATAATAAGCTAAGTGATAAAAATGAGAATGATAAACTTAAAATAGCTTACAATAAAAATGATAGAACCTCCGAACTGAATCATAGAAACACATTTATTAAAATGTAGGCCTAAATATTTGAAAATATTCACAATTACGTTAATGTATTTAATTTCATTTGGTTACGGATTATATGGATAACGTTAATAATAGTCTATTGAAATTCAAAATGGTGAATTTTGACAGAACACTCGAGTAACTCGCCGGATATTAGCATCAGACGTCAACAGTTGTCAAACATGAATTGTTTAACCAAAGACTATAGAGATACAAAGACGGTTCACTCCTATACTTATAAATGGGAGAAACTGCAATGCGCAATATGGCGGAATAGTCCCATCTTCTAAATGAAAGAGCCAATCGCTGATTGGTAAAGTCATTGAATCACTGCAGCAGCTGTTAGATGCTCCGGTTCCCATAGAAACCTGAGGCTAGACCAGCCAATGCGCATGCACAGTCTTAAGTATGTTATTACTGCGCATGCGCGTTGGCTGGTCTAGCCTGAAAGAATAAGCTTTTTAAACGCTATTTGAGCATAAGAAACAACATTCATGGGGCAGTTCATTTCAGATTTTGTTGCTGATTTAAAATATATAATTTAATTGCAATCAGATTTCAGGATTCCCCCATTCACTTAGATAGGACTTGGTCTTGTTTGAGCTGCCCGGAGGCGTTGCAAATATGGCCGCCGAGTGAATAGACTTTCCTTGAAAGGGACTTTGGTTTAATTACTTAGATCTTACCTTGCACTCAGTAGAGCACACCTTCTTTGATTTAATTGGCCATCTCAACCTTTTTGAAATTGACAAGCACTGTTAGACCGCTGTGTCAGACCATCCAAAAAATTAACGTTTTAAATCAATTTTGGTAATGGACCGCAACAGAGCAGCGTCAAAAAAAGTTTCTCAGTCAAAATGTATATGTTGTCAAACGTTGCACAATATGGCTCATTACCACAATTCAAACTGGTTACAGTTTTATCTCAGTTAGACAGTGCATGACACTGCCTGCCAAGATTGACTGCTGATTTAAAAATTCAGTGTTTCAAACAATAAGCTACAGAAAGTGCAAGTGGTGCATTTTTAAAAGTCATCTAGTTAGAATAGGATACCATATCTTCCATAAAATCAGTTCACAAAGAACATTAGGTCTCAAATTAACAAATCTATCAGCTCTTTTGTGGAAAAAAAAAACAGAATAGAAAATGTCTCTTCCACTCAAATTGCCACTCTCATGCCAAGGTCTTGTGACACTTGGATGGAAAATAAATTTAATTCACAGTGGGAAAACAGATGAACTCAATACACTCTTGTTTATTTACAGCTTTAAGGTTTTAGTGTTTACACTTCCCAACTCCAATAAACAAGGCGGACCACAGCCACATTGCCATGCGTCTGGCTCAAGACCTCACAGCCAAAGCCAAAAATGAGTTCTGAGTCTGTGAATAGCCTCTTCATTCTCTCCACTTGTGTAGGGATTTAACATTTTCTGAAGTGGGAAATGCAGCCTAAACTCCCATCATGCAATGCTAGCAGTATTATTTGTTCGTAATGTTTATCATAGCTAATTGAGAAAGCCTTTATCAAGAAATTGACCAGAAATAACATCCAAAGACAAGACCAAAACTATCATATTGTTTGTCTATTACAATTGCTTTTGGCCTAGTAAAACTGTGACAAGAAAATTGGTCTACTGAGACTTGTTAATCACCTTTTTCAGATACAAAGATAATGTCCAGGCTTTCCTTTGGTGAGCACATTAATCGTAACCAGCAGAAGATAATCTTGGAAAAAGCAAAATGGCTTGATAATGGATAATAAAATTAACTCTTCCCCAAAGGAACAGTTCAAAAGTATTCAAAGTCCACATAAAATAACATGCTACTGCCCACAAGACTTTAGACAGTTATTATTCCTTACAAAATAGTTGAATGTTGGGTTGGGAAGATTAATGGATATCTGTAGGGCATGATAAGGATTGTACCGTTCCATCCAAACTAAAGAAATTATGCTTATTAATTAGGTTAATATCATCAAAAGAGGACACAATGGGAATGCTGCACCGTTTCTGAGAAAAATCTTGTATATGTAGAGTATATAAGATTTTAAGAAGAAGCGTTTTTCAAAATAACTTCTTTTGTATTCCACTATGACATTCAGATCACAATTAACTGTATTTAGGCTTTTGATGCACTTAAGATATCCAGATAACAGAGATGTTTGTAGGCTGGAAGGACAGGATAACATAGAGAAATGAGCCCTGGATGACCATTTAGTCAGGCGTTTACTTAAGAAATCTCGTAAATCAAACAACATCAGTCCATTTATCATTAGGACCTACTTGCATTTGTGAGAAAAACTCCCCAAACATCAACAGTGGCAGTGTGACCTAATTTATTACAATTGAACATTTTAACTGGGTTTTGGAAATGTGGAAACGTCTTCAGAGAGCTGTAGTGTGAACTTCTCCATGCTACATGCACTGAGAGGATGTGTATTTGTGTAACTGCATGAATGAAACCAAAATGTTATGCTTCATCCATTTTAGAGCCTAAGTCTTTGTGGCAGCTTGCGTCACTGTGCCACAGGCTCCCCAAGAATAACAGATATGTTGCATTTTGGGATTGATGTCAATCAGTACCATTTTTTTTTTGGTAAATGTTACCATTATGAAATAATCTTACCAGCTATAAGTGCTTGTTGATTAGCTACAAAGATAAAATCATGTTCTATAGAATTTGCATTCTATCACTGCTTTATATTAATTCTACTTTGAAAATTAGCATTAAACCTTCAGATTCAGCTGTTCTGAGTATCATTACAGTATGATTCACTATAGTAAAAGGCAATAATGACATTTAACAAAATATGACTTTTACAGTATATTGTTTAAAAGTCTGGGGTCAGTAACGTTGATTTAAGAAAGTAATACTTTATTCAGTGGATGGATGAAATTGTTTAAAAGTGACTGGATAAACATTTACAAAGTTACAGACTATTTCTGTTTGAAATAAATGCTGTTCCTTTGATTTCTATTCATCCAAGAATCCTGGAAAAAAATCTATCACAGTTTCCGCAAAATATTGCACAACCGCTTTCAACATTTATAATAATAGAAAATGTTATTTGAGCAGCAAATCAGCATATTAGAATGATTCTGAAGGATCATGTGACACCGAAGACTGAAGTAATGGCTGCTGATAATTCATCTTTGCCATCCGGAATAAATTACATTTTAAAATATTTAAAACAGTTATTTTAAATTGTAATAATACTGCACTATATTACGGTTTTCTCTGTATTTTTGATCAAATAAGTGCACACTTTATGAGCATAAGAGACTTCTTTCAAAAACATTTGAAAAATCTTACAAACTTGTATGCATTTAATTTACATGGAAAATACAAACTCTAAAACTGAAATAATAGCTATGCTTAAAAACATTTATATTATTATTTTTATGTTTCTGTCCATTTAAGAATTTACCTGACACACATTAAGACTGTTAAAGTCTACTGTTGTTATGTTAATGCGGGTTTAGCTACCCTTTTAGGGCCACAACTGGTTTTCTCATCATCTGTAGCTGGAGGGGCTCCCCGTTGGGTGAGAACAAGCCTCATAGGCTTGGAGAAAACAACTTTTTTTTATTTTTAAATCAACGACTTTAACAAAACCACAAGAAGATGCCCATGCAGGAGACAAGTATACTAAATAAACAACCTCAAAAAGCTTTTTTTCACATGTATGCATTCGTAATGGTAATATTTATCCAATAATCTTCGTCATTAACCCCACAGATGTTGGTCACTCATGTCAGCTGATGAAAGTGGTCTTGAATGAATGGAATGTTTTTTTGGGGAGGTTAATAGAATGTTCTTTCAGCGTTTTACGTCACTACCACCCACAGTTTTCCTCAACATATGGACGGTTAAATATAAGTGTTTCCCTGTCTGCCTCTTGATGACAAGGGTCAATTCATTGACACTCACTTCTTAAAAATCACATGACTAGATCCCAAACAATGGCGTAGCCTTACAATAACAACACTGGACCAAAAAATATATAGTTGCTGAGTCTAGCATGCTGACATTAAATTGAATTTGACCGGGCAAGGTAAAAGTTTGATTTGGCAAGATGGGAAACTAATTGTTGATTTGGAAGGATGCACAATGTTACATAAGCAGTTGTAGAGTAGACATACTTGACTTTTTTTTTTTTTTCAAATTGGCTTGAATAAGATACCATACTGATATTTTATAATGGCTAAAGACTGACCTTTTCTATATTGCAGATGGTTCCTAATATTCTTTCTCTGCTCCTGCCAGTGGAAGTAGACTAATGGATGTGCGCTCTATGCATGATAAAATCACAAGCCAAATTTTGGAAATATCCAGTATTAAGAAATATGAAACGATCAGAGTATACATAAATCCTCCCATACAACTCAATTTCAGTTGTTAATTGTGGGAAAAGAAAAGTAAGCTTTATTGGATAATCTGTTTTACATATGATATCCATTGCTGTTAGAAGTAAAGCAGTCCTGCTGAGCAGATTATCAAACAAGCACAAGTCTCCATCACCAGGTGCCAGTAAAAATAAAGACTTGTCAGGCAATATAGCCTATGTTAAATGCCACTAGGGCTGTAGAAGCACATTCTTATGCATTTACCTCAGCGCTAAAGCAGAGCTGCATTACTTTAAGTTTTCAAAATCGTGATTTATGGTACACTGCCAGTTAAAAGTTTGAGTACTTGACTAAATTTATGCTTCTCAAGATGATAAAAAGATAAAAAGATCGAAAGTCTACGCTAAAATACTTTAAATAAGTTTGAATGACAATATAAACTGTCAATAATCATCCAGGTGGTTTAAAATGGTTTAAAAACCATCCAAGTTATAGATACTCTGCAAGTTAGATATTTTGCATGCTTTGATGAAGCTAAAATAAAAAAGAGCTTTTATTTGTTTAACATTGTTTTGGCTATAGTTTCCAAAGTTTCATTTGTGTTATTTCATAGTTTGCTATTACTTCTTAGTTATTGATTTGACTGTTATTACAATACTAATAAACTATTATATATACTATTACAATATTATTTATAAATATTTTAAATTAGCATTAATTTTTAGTTTATTATTTTAGTTTAAGTTTCAGTAAATTTATTGTATGCTGTCTTTTTATTCATTTTTTAAATTTTATTTATTTAATAGTATTAGATTTAGTTAACAATACCAACACTGGTATATGGCACTATATACAGTTTGCCTATACAGGATCACCACTTGCAGGCCAACTTGTGGTCAACAGGTCTGTATGAATGTATTATATTCACTTTATTGTATTTTTTTCCAGTAAGAAGTGAAGAAGAGGGTTTTTCCCACTGTGCAAAGTGAATGTGTCATCCTACGCCATGCAAAAAAGAAAAAAGAAATTATAAATGAAAGAAACACCTAACAGCAGTCTTTTCAAAATGGCAAGTAATCAAAAAAAGAGCAGCAAGAAAATTCGTCACACCACCATTGTGGATTCAAATGATTTAAGCAGTTATTTTTAAAAGGAAATTCTTGAAAAACTATGCAACGGATTAGAGTTTTCCAACCTCTACGCCAACGTCATGTGCCATTTTCAACAAGACATGCTTTATAACGTGATCATTGGTATATCTGATATATTGCACATTCAACTAAACATCCCACTAAAATTGTCTTTTTATGTTAAATTTATATGCGTGGATCACAACCTGGAAAAATATATCTGCAAACAATGGCAAAGACAAATACCAAAGGTGCTATTACTACATGAGGTAGTATGACAAGCATGTGCCGTACAGGTTACAGGTGCACTAATTCATTATTTCCACTTGAAACTGTTTTACACTGAAAGGACTGACTTTTGACAAATATGTTTACAAATGCATGGTGGCTGCCATGTTGAGATCACATGACCAGTCAAACACACTTTCAGTTGTTGAATCAATTCATTATGGGTATAAAAAATACATCTGCAAATGGAGTGTTTTAAGGTTTGCATTCCTCCTCATTTTTTATGCCCTTTCCTCACTAACTAACTCATTGACTCAGATGTACGTCATTGATTATGTTGCACGAGTGCCCGCAACTAATTACTAATTGGAAAACCCTAAACCCTTGATCACTTGGAATCTGCTATAAAGTTGATTTATTATTTACATTTTTCCCCCTTACAAATTTGTTTGATGCAGCATTCTATAGAGCTATGCTTGGGCTATTTTAAATATCTTACAAATGATTTCATATATCATAGTGTTGCATTGTGGTATATGGAGCTGCCTGAAGTGTATGAAGTAGACTCGCTCCCTTGGTCAAAATCGAGGAGTCAAGGGTCGGCTCATATAAACTTCCCTCGTCCACTTCACGATGTGGAACGCACTCATAATGCAAGTGGGGATTCCCCTGAGGGCAAGCGTTTATGAAAGATTGCAAGTGTGTGTCTAAAAACAAAGGGGAACGCAGGCCAAATCTGCTTTGGTAACATTTTTACTGCAGTGCTGCCTCCACACCAGTAGGTGTCACTGTAAAGTCCAAGACTACTGCTGTATTGGTTGTTAATGAATGTGAATAAGAGCCAGCAATGGTCTGTTGAGACGTGGGAATTCATTCGGTGCAATGCTCATAGTACATGCTAGCGATTTTACTTTGGTTACAATCATTATTGAAGTGCATTATGGGATTGAACGAGTGCGCTTAATAATGTCAACTATTGTTTCGGACACCTACAATTGGCTGTCCCCTAAAAATGGTGCACTATATAAGACATTCTTATCCCTAACAATAATAAATGGCATGCAATATTCAAATATCATCTCTAAATAATCTGTTTAAGAATATGTGTAATTAAGGATCGCTATGATAAATTAACTAAATCCCTTTAGCTCTCCCACTATATACATGATATAGCTGCTGATACAATTAGGCTATTGGAGATGCTTGCTGTTCGTGAAATCTCTTTGTGACGTTGGTCCTTTTCTGAGTTTGTTTATTTAATGACTAAAAGTTTCAAGAAACGGTTTTGTTCATCATTATGTAGTTGGTCATCACAACGTGAACCCTCATACAACAAATCATAGACCAGAAAGTGTTCAGTCACAGCAGAGGTTTCCCAAACTATGACGGAGTTCTCTTATCTTTGTTAACTGATGAAATGTTTTACTTTACTACTATTTTTACCATGTTTGGAGCTTTGGAGTCTGCTTTTCCTGGCTCCTACTCCAGATTACTACAGTTACTGAGGTTTATTTGACGATGGGAATGAGTTCAGAGAGATCTCTCCCCAGACTGTTCTGTTTGTGTTAATGTCATTGAGGGAAATGGCTTCTCCAGTGCATTTAAAGCGATGTTAGGTAGGTTTTCTCTCAGGTACCTCAGTCCTTAATGCATATGTGTTAATGTAGATTAACTTTTTCATATTATATTTTGTTTTATTTCAGCTTTAAACAATTATAGTATTAGTTTTAGTTAACAATAACAACACTGGTATATTGCACTATATACTGTATGTATATATAGTAGGGTCACCGCTTGCAGGCCAACTTGTGGTCAACAGGTCTGTATGACTGTATGTTTTCACTTTATTGTCTTTTTTACGATAAGAAGTGAAGAGAAGGGTTCTTCCCACTGTGAGAAGTTAATGTGTCATCCTACTCCATGCAAAAAAGAAAAAAGAAATTATAAATGAAAGAAACACCTAACAGCAGTCTTAGTTATCAAGTTATCAAAAAAAGAGCAGCAAGAAAATTCATCACACCACCACTGTGAATTTAAATGATTTAAAGGTTTTAGTAAACCTTTAGTCATGTTTTTCAAAATATCTACTACATCTTTATTATAACATACAGGTTCATGACAAAACAAGTCATTAACTGTGACTTTCTGTGTATTTCTTTTAGTGTGGTTCCATCTGGATTTACTATGGTAGTGTGTGATGTTCAGGGTCATAGGTCAGCTAAAGGTTTGTCATTCTAACAGCACAAAGGGACACCTCAGGGTCCCAGCTTTCTGGAAGGGAGAGAAAAAAACATGCACAAGGAGTAAAAGGTGGCTTAACAGAGACAACTAAAGAGTGTCATCAACATTTAAACCCCACTATATAACAAGTAGTAAAATATTGATACAATGCAGTTACATGTCTATAGTACCAAATGCTAACATATTTTTGGTTTCAGATATGGCCCTGACCACCAAAAACTAACTTCAGAGACTGCAGAGACCTATTTATTTTATGATAACTGGTAGATACCACTGGCTCCGCTGTGTGGGAAAAACATCTATAAAAGATCATACCTTTTTCCTCTGTGCATTTTCACTGTATTCAGAACACCTGTATAATATACACCTATATTTATAGACTAAAAATATGAATGCATTAGCTATTTATCGACATTTAAACAAGTGCCAGCAACTTTTAGTGCATTGCCAATGCACTTAAAAGCCATAGAAAGAACAACAAGGAAGATTTTTTGACATCTTATAGCACATCAATAAAACATCAATAGCACAATGCTCCAAAAAGCATAAAAAATACAAAACACACAGAAATTTTGGGTAAAACAGTGAATTTTGATTGCACTAAACATTTTTTTGTGTTTATTTATAATCGACCTTTTATATAACCAGCTCATCTGGCATTATCTGAAATGATTGTCTGTAATATGACAGAATTATGATTGTCAGATGCATGCTGATAAATGGAAACTGCTGAAGAAATTCAATGTGAGGTTTGCACTAGCGGCCACATGGCTACTGTTTGTGGAAAATCACGTGAAGTGAAGAAATGAAAAGATGAGCCCAGCAAGCCACTGAAAGCCTGCTGGCAGGATTTTCATTACAGTGACGCGCTATTGATTTTCAGTCGAATGTAATGAAAAATGAATCTTCTGGTTAAGTGCTTTGGCGAGACCCAAACACCATGCAGATGTGGTAAAACATGATGTCATGGTTTTACTCTTCGGGGTGTTGGAAGTCAAAACTTATCTGGGGCTGTAAATGCTTTACGCACCTTGCATAAATTCATAAACAGAGCTAAAAGTAATTTACATTTTCCAGCCACTTTATTTCCAGGAAATAAGCTTATGTCTATGTTGCACAAAAAAAATGGCTTGCTATGGGAATGAAAGCCAAAGGAAAAACGGTGGGTGAAACTGACCAACGGTAGAGCCGCAGTCAAAACAAAGACTGAGGTGATGCAGATAGTCCAAACACTAAAAAGTTGGATTCCAACAGCACAACGTCTAACTAGTTATACTTTAGGGTGTCCGGTGATGTATTTTGCACCTGGAGTGGCTACGTTTGTTTGGTCTGCTCAACGCTAAAACAGCAGAGTCGAAAATAAAATAGTAAATTAATCCAGAAACATCAAAGAGTAATTCTAGTACACAATAACTGCGATAAGGCAGTGTTTTTAAAACACGCGTGACTGTTTATATTCAGCTTTAAGATAAGGAGAGATGTGATTTACTAAAGCGTAGAAGGCACAAACAGACGCTCAGTCTTGTTTCCCCCTAAAGAATAAGCCTACTTGTGCGAGTTTCTTTTCATCATCATGTGAGGTCAACGTTTGGTATACAGTGATGGGAATAAACCCCAAACTAGTCTAAAACAACATTCTCATGGTCATCTCTGGGTGAGCTAGCTAGGTTTTTAGGTTCTAGCCAAGTTTTCATTGTCTCATTAAACGAGACAGTATCACGGCTTACTGTATGATTTGTTTGAAATTAGAGAAAGACCTCAAAGTGAACCACCCTATTTGATATTTGATAAAAGCCGATACGCCCTTGCAGAAAGCTTTTTCTAAATCAAGACCTGCTGAGCATGTACATGCAGCAGGCCAGAGGGCCGTGAAAACTGGGAGTGTGATACTCTTTGTTTTTGGAGACAATGAGGTCATGCGGCACAGTTTCACTTAGAGTGATGGGTGACAGATTTAAAGACACCGAAATCGTTAAATTGTAATGGATTCTTTGTTGAGTAAGCCAAACAAAAGCACAGAAATGATGATGGATTTTCAATCACCATCACCGCTGCCAACATGCCTTAAAAAGCCTCTGAATAGAAAAAGCCAAAATGGTCAATTAAGGGGACACAGTGTAACACTGGAAATCTTTCATTACCAGCTTTAAGCGCTTAGATCAACCTCTTTTTGAAGGACTGAGTATAATTTATCATTAAACCCTGTAGTGTACAGTTTCTTTGGCTCTATCTTGTTACCTTGGACGTTGCATTGAGAACATTTTGTATATTTTTAATTAAAACTATTAGTTATAGCAAACAGAACCAGGACTCATGTTGACAATACAAGGAGATGTCATCCCTTATCTTGAAGATGATATAAAACATGCCCATCTCCATGACATTTGTATCAAGCGAATCACATGTTATTATGTACAGTAAATTAATCTACTTTAATATTTTACCTCGACTTAAGATTTTAATGTAATTTTGTGTATTTGCATTAATACAAAGTTTTTTATTTTGGAAAATTTGGTATTAAGGTTAATTCATTACAGCAAAAAAACACATGAAATTTGATTTTTTCAAATCTGATTTAAACATATGGTTAAGGTGGCTTGAAATGCAATTCCAAATCTGATTTTTATAGATGCGTCTTAAATTGGATTTTAAAGAGTCTTCAGCATTATTCTTAACGCAACACACAATGTTAATGTCAAAACCAATGACCAGAAATGCTGGAAGACACCACACAAAATTGGAAACACTTCAGGAGTTTCAAAGTCGTCATCGGATTGAATTGATTGAAGATGTGAGTGTCACATTCTTTAACGTTCCACTTGGAAACAAAGATGCTGTAATGCCAAACCCCCTCATGAAAGAAAGCCATCATGTTTACAACTATGACAATGAGCTCTTATAAGGATCAACTAAATACTGGATTTTCAAAAGTATGTGAAATATGTAAAGTTCGCAGCATAGACTCTTTATAATATGTTCAAGAGTTTACACAACAGTCTGTTATAGTGGGGACATTTCCACGCCCCTAAACATGATGCGTCACAAAACAAAACGTGATTGGTTGCTTTTCCTGCTAGTCATATGGCCTCTTGGGCGGTCCTTGGCCATTTAAAGCAGCCAAGGTTCCCAGACCTTCTGCCGTTAGTCTGAAGGTCTGGCTACGGGACACTAATACCAACAGACGATAAAAAATACTTTTGAAAGTGATTCCAATGATATAGTTCCTCTGTGTTAGTATCATTGTAGTTGTGTGAGGACTTTGCTTTTAGAATTAGAATGATTATTAAAACATTATAGTTATTATTGAAGTTATCATTCACTGTGTGAACGGGCCTTAAGTTTCCACTCATCCATTTGTCCTGTTGTCGGAAGTAGAATAAGTTCATTGAGTAGCTTATGTCAGAAACAGAACAAAGCATTGTCTACTATGCTAGGCAATGTTCGGACTCTGAACTATTTTCATTATTTGATGAATTTCATTTAATTGGATTGCATTGGATTGCATTTAAATATGCTGTCTGCATAAATATGGTCAATTAAAACAAACAAAAAAGGAATTATTGTTATTATTATAATCAATATAATCATTTGGGATATTCAAAATAGTTTTTTTTCTGTCACTACATTTACATTTACATTTAGTCATTTTGCAGACGCTTTTATCCAAAGCGACTTACAATTGACTACATATAGCGATTCTTCTTCAAGAGGCAAACAAACACAGGAAGTGCTTGTAATACCAAGTATTAGGCATTGTTCAAATAAGTACAAGCTAGAAAGGGAAGGAATAAATTTGGAAGTAGGCGGGTGCTGAGCCTGTGGCTGCCTGAGGCTGTGGCTGTCTGAGGCTGCCTGCTGCCCGCTGCATTCTGAATCATTTGTAGAGGTTTGATTGTGCTTGATGGAAGTCCAGCCAGAAGAGCATTGCAGTAGTCCAGCCTAGAAATGACAAGGGCCTGGAAAAGAAGTTGTGCAGCATGCTCCATTAGAAAGGGCCTGATCTTTCTGATGTTGTGCAATGCAAACCTGCAAGATCGAGCGGTCTTTGCAATGTGGTCCAAGAAGCTCAGTCTTTGCCAGGTTGAGCTGTAGGTGATGTTCTTTCAAATGAGAGATAGAGCTGTGTGTCATCAGCATAGCAATGGTAGGAGAACCCATGTGCCTGTATGATGGGACCCAGTGATGTAGTGTATATGGAGAAGAGGAGGGGTCCAAGTACTGATCCCTGAGTAACCCCAGTGACCAGTTGATGTGCTTTGGATATCTCCCCTCCCCAGGCCACCCTGAAAGACCTACCAGTGAGATAGGATTCAAACCAGCGAAGTGGAATCCCTGTGATGCCCATTGATGAGAGAGTGGACAGGAGGATCTGATGATCGACAGTGTCAAAAGCAGCAGATAGACCCAGCAGAATAAGAACTGAATTAAGAACTGTCATTAAAGAACAGCATTTTTAAAATATTTACTTAAAATATTAAACTGGTGCAATAGATTTCAAAATGAATTGTCTGCGCCAAATGTCCAAACTTTTATGAAGGTAAATTCTTAGACAGACACCGTCTGTCATATCTAAACTGATCTTCAGGTACATGCCAAACCAGGAACTTTAAAACAACCTGCTTATATTCCTATACAGTTTGTTAATTTGACAGTTTTTGCAGAAGTTGCATGATGAAAAACACAGTGGGGGAATAAATCTCCAAAAACATTTGAATGAATGAATGAATGAATGAGGCATTTATATAGCGCTTTATTGTGTATTGCTGTACACCCAAAGTGCTTTACAATCATATGGGGGGGGGTCTCTCCTCAACCACCACCAGTGTGCAGCATCCACCTGGATGATGCGACGGCATCCACAGGACAACGGCGCCAGTACGCTCACCACACACCAGCTACAGGTGGAGAGGAAAGAGAGAGATAGAGCCAATTCAATGGATGGGGATTATTAGGAGGCCATGATTGACAAGGGCCAGTGGAGAGAATTTGGCCAGGACACCGGGGTTACACCCCTACTCTTTACGAGAAGTGCCATGGGATTGTTAATGACCACAGAGAGTCAGGACCTTTTTGACCTGCTTTTTGACAGTATAGTGTCCCCGTCACTACACTGGGGCGTTAGGACCCACACAGACCACAGGGTGAGCACCCTCTGCTGGCCTCACTAACACCTCTTTCAACAGCAACCTCGTTTTCCCAGGAGGTCTCCCATCCAGGTACTGACCAGGCTCAACCCTGCTTAGGTTCAGTGGGCAACCAGTATTGGGCTGCAGGGTGATATGGCTGTGGATATGGGACATTTTGATTATGGGGAAGGGATTTATGATAGTTAAGATTTTAAAGACAAAGGCCAACTGAAAGAAGAATCTGCATCTATCTGCTCTACCACTTACTACATCTACTGATTTCCAGATGTACTGCTTACAGCACATGACAAACATGTACATATATGTACAAGTTTATCCTCCTGCACATGTGTTCCTGTACAGTAGTTCATCTGGTAACACTTGGTACCAGCAACACAGTAAAGCTGCTTGCTTTAAAGCAATCTTTTCTATAAAACACTGTCTAAATAATTGTGGCTTGACTTGACTGGACTAGAGCAGGTGTGAACATATCCACATGCTATGATCAGATAATTTTTAACTGCTGTTTTCTCACCACTGTAATTTTTGCTGTGTGTTTATTTTGTTATTGAGAGGAAAGCACACAACACAAATTTATGTATTCATCCAAAAGCCACTCTCAGCAGCATGGGCGGTGTGGGGATGTTCATTAACAGCATATCGCTGCAAATGAAAAAGACAAACAAACGAAAATGAACTTTGCTGTGAGTATATTGGCCTTTAACCTTTCAGAGCCAATCATGGGACATTTAATTTCCGAACTGCTGTGATATGTACAACAACCAACAAAATAAAGCGTTGCATAATTCACATTTATTTGTTTTGAATAAAACTGAACACGCTTTTAGCACCACTCACTGGGCATTTGACTTTGAAGGTGTCGTGAAACATGCAAGAAGCAAAGCATGTAATTTTGCAGAAATGTTCTGAATATAGGTTTTTACAGTGAACCAGGGTTGGCATGGTTTGTTGCTTTAGATATCTGCCATTTTTTTTTGTTGCACTAATGTAAATGGCTAAGATACGAAATAGCACTGCAATGTACAGAGTAGGGTCCACATAAAAGGGTGTTTCATGACAGTCAAGTATATAAGCAGATTGAACACTTCATCAGATCCAGTTCCCATACAGGAAGATTGTTATCTCTTTTGTAGAAATTTCACTTTAAAAAATTACTCACCCCTTTGAATCTTCTCAGAGTTAAACAATGCTTGGCAACTTGAATTAGAAAGTGATATAACCTTGACAAAGACAGGAAGTTTAAGCTGAAGCAGTAAAATGGCTGGAAATAAATACAAACTAATACTGAAATATAAATAAATTACGCCTAAATAGTAATATTAAATAATAATAATAATGAAAGTGGTGAAAACACAAAATATTTTTACTAAAACTAAAATGAATACTGAAAACATAAAAAAATATATTATTTGAAATATTAATAAAAACTACAATAGAATATAAATAATACTAAAATAACACCATAATAAAACTTTAGTTTAGTTAAATAAAGTGAATTTTCTCTAGGAAAATACTGTAAATGTATATTTGTATTTGTGCTTGATGTTGTATTCATGTACAAAAAAACAAAAAAAAACACTGGCTAAGTTTAGACCTGCGGAGCATTTCGTGTTTACTCATGCCGTCGGCGTTTACATCAGAACCTCTTGTGAAATGTCTGAGGATGGCCACAAAGCCAACTGCACCCACGCTTCTAAGGTCCTGCCATCAAAGATGTCCATAAATGTCTTATATATATATGAGTGAGAATATTTTGGCTGTGCAGGAATGTAGTATGTTCAAAATAGCTACAGTAGCATGGAGATGCATGATTATGTTCCCACATCCCACATACTGTGTGCAAGACAAGATTCACCCTCCTAATGTGCAGGTGTTGTTTCTTATATCTGCAGAATGTGTGGCTTATTGTCTAGATTAGGATTCCTCTAACTGCACCAAGGTTGCAGCTGTACCTGGCTTTGTGCAACACTGTTTACACTTGATTTCGGTTTAAGAGCTCACTTTTGTATGTGCACTTGTTAAACCTGACAATAATATGTTTGAAAACCTTTAAAGGACCCTGTGAAAGCATGTATCTAGACAACATGGTGGGAAAACAGACCAAGCCTTTTTCAATTCCAGACCAACCCTTTCTCCTCATCTAATCATCAAAAATAGTAGTTGGTTTCAATCAAGAAAATCTATAATATCTGATGATATATAAATGGTGATGTGAAAGGACTATTCCTCTAACTGCACCAAGGTTGCAGCTGGACCTGGCTTTGTGCAACACTATTTACACTTGATTTCGGTTTAAGAGCTCACTTTTGTATGTGCACTTGTTAAACCTGACAATAATATGTATCATTCTAAAAACCTTTAAAGGACCCTGTGAAAGCATGTATCTAGACAACATGGTGGGAAAACAGACCAACCCTTTTTCAATTCTAGACCAACCCTTTCTCCTCATCTAATCATCAAAAATAGTAGTTGGTTTCAATCAAGAAAATCTATAATATCTGATGATATATAAATGGTGATGTGAAAGGACTTTATTACACCACTTTTGATAATTATGCAGTAATAGAAATATATTTCTGTCATGACAACTCTCTGAGAGTTTAGCATGGTAACGTACATGACAATGTGTTTGGTCTTGGCGGAATAGATCTGCTACGCTGCTGCTGCTGTGGCAGAGCAAGTTCCAAGACTTGCTACTACTGCCACAGACAAAATGTTCATTTTGTTCATGTTCATTGTTCATGTAAGAAATACTGCTGCTGTACATATAACATGAAATAACCCCCGTGTAAAACATACATGAAATCATCCCATAGCAGATCTATACAGGTGGAGCTGGGGGAGGTGGAGGGTTTCTGAAGCGTGCTGCAACTGCTTCAGACGAGTATTTTAATGTCGAGCAGCAAGCTCATTGGCCGTTTATGTGAAAACAAACCAATCAGCTGCGCAATGTGAGTAATGATGTAATTATATCAGGTTGAGTTAGAAGCTATCGGCCTGTGCCATCTACAGTGTTAGGAAGGTTATTTTGGAAATGTAATAGGTTACAGATAACAAGTTACCCTACTTGAAATGTAATAAGTAGTGTAACTTTTCAATTACTTTATTAAAGTAATGTAGCTGATTACATTTGTTTACTTTTTGATTACTTTTCTAAATTAGTAGTGCTAGTGCTCAGTAGTGCTCAACACTGATTACTGTCAGACTTTAAAAAAATGTCATCATCACTTGAATTAGGATTATAATATTTTAATTTTAAAGGAGACATTGGATGCAAAATATCTTCATTTGCATATAAATGTGTCTTAGCAGTGTGTGGACACAACCACCCTACGATGATAAAAATTCACTCCTTTTTTTAATCCCCCAAAAACCTAAACAGTCTCAATTATCAAGCCTTAATTTAATTACACATTTTTTCCTCAGTAACTGTAACTGATTACATTTTTATTTTGAAATAAAATTATGTAATTCCGTTACATGTAACTAGTTACTCCCCAACACTGGCCATCTACCATTTCATGACAGAACTTTCTATAAGAGGGCAGGTGGGCTCAGTAGAAATCACGTTCTTGGGGGCCCTAGATAGAAATTACTTTAGCATTGGTTATTTAAGGGGCAGAGGCTCAAACCCCCCCCCCACCCCAGCACCCCTACCCTGTGCACACCTTTTTTTCTATTTTAAAATTGTGTAAAATTAATTTTTTTTCTGATTTCCATTCATGTTTGTGGAAATAGGAATTTTCCATATATGATTAGTAAATTTAAGAACACTTTAAATGTTATACTATCATGAAAAAAAAAATATATATATTATTTTAAATAGTGTTTTTTATTATTTTTATTTGTTTTTTCATTTTTTGTCTTTATTTACAGGACAGTAATGGCGAGGCAGTAAAAAGTGGAATCTCTGTTCCACTGTATGTCAGAGCGCTGGCCACAAAGCTCCAATAAGGTTTCGACAGTGTACACTAACTTGAGTGGAAATTTTACAATGCACTGTGAAAAATCAAACAAGATTTGCTTTTTTAAAAATAATGCTATTAATTCCATGCAGTAAGATCAAAACAAAGGTTGAACGTGGCCAAAAAACAATGTGAAACATATGGACATATCATAATACACGAATATGACTATACGTATGTACTACAGTGCCTTGCAAAAGTCATTTTTTTCACATTTTGTTATGTTGCTGCCTTATGTTAAACTGGTTTAAATTTCCTTTTTTTTCACATCTATCTACACTCCATACACCACCAAAATGGTAAAGCAAAAAACAGTTTTTTAACATCTTTGCAAATTTATTAAAAATAAAAAACTTAAATGATTCCATTGCTTAAGTACTCATACCCTTATCTGGGACAGTTGAAATTTAGTTCAGGAGAATTCATATTGCTTGTAGATGTTACTACACTTTGAGTGAAGTTAACCTGTGGCAAATTCAA
>NW_015644775.1:477902-490496 GCF_001515625.1 Sinocyclocheilus rhinocerous
GAAGGTTCACCTTCCAACAGGACAATGACCCTAAGCACACAGCAAGAGTGGCTTATAGACAACTCTGTGAATGTCCCTGAGTGGCTCAGCCACAGCTGGGATTGAACCCAATCAAATATTTCTGGAGAAACCTGAAAATGTGTGTCTCATCCAACCTGACAGAGCTTGAGAGGTGAAGAGGTGAGGAGAAGAATGGCAGATAATTTCCAAATGATGATGAGAAAAGCTTGTCGAATCAAACAAAAAAGACTTGAGGCTGTAAAGGTGCTTCAGCTAAATATTTAGTTAAGGGTATGAATACTTTTGCAATGTACTTATTTCAGTTTTTTTATTTTTAATAAATTTACAAAGTTGTGACAATTCTGTTTTTGCTTTGTCATTATGGTGTATGGAGTGTAGATTGATGTGGGGAAAAAAGTAATTTAAAGCAGTTAAACATAAGGCAGCAACATAACAAAACATGAAAAAAATGATGAATACTTTCGCAAGGCACTGTATATATGACTATATATTATATATTATATACTATATACGATATGGCTATGTATTGACACTCCACCTTATGCTTACGTCTATATATCATCTCAATAAGTACTAGATGTGCCAATTTTTAAGCACAAAACATACTAATGATTTCCACACTGGAAAAGATCCCTGAAAGTCTGGGCCTTTCAATGACTACAAACAAAAACAAATTCTCAGTGACTGTTCGAATCAAATCACAGCTGCAGTGTAGCTCTCAAATTCGACCCCTGAGGGCAGACTCTGGCTTTGCTAGTCTGGAGGCAGTGGTGTTTTAGTTTCATTCACACACCGATGACTGCTAAGTGATTTTCCTAGACATGCTGTTCTCTGCCAGAGAAGAAACTAAAGCCTTCGGGTGGAGTTCACAGCTGTGAGTCTGTGTCTGAACGCATGGGCCGAAAGCACACTGATGAACCCCATCATGTGTAGCCTCTTTTGCGTCTAACCCTGTTGGCATCAGCAGAGCTTCCGCGAGGCCCCTGAGAGGGAGCGTGAGGGGAAACTTGGAACGAGGCAATAAGTAAATAAATGTTCTGTCTGAAAAGAGTGGGCTTCTTCGTAACAGTCCTCTACTCTTAGACCATCCCCCACAAATGAGAAGTGATTGTTTGTTTTACTGTGTGATCATTAAACGTGGTCTAATTACCTGTGGCAGTGGTGACTGTTGATGTTATAGATTAACATTTGGATTTGAGAGACCTGAAAGACTTGAAATAACACAGGGAGACCACATTTTTTGATGGTTAATGGATATTCCCTTGTCTTACAACAACGCAAGGAATGAATCCTTGGTCAAGTAAGGAGACGACAGATATCTTTTCTGTTAAATGAGATGGCCGAAGCGTGTGTGGTGTGCATAAATGAACATCTGTCCAGCGTGCATCAGTAAAATGAGGGCAGGTGCAATGAGGTCATAGTAAAGGCTGTTTATTAGTATGTTCACACTGAATTTGGATTGGCCTGCTGATGGAGGTTGATGTTTTGACGCAGGGGGAGGGTGAATTTGTTTTGACTGTCGATGTTACTACACAATTGACATTTCTTTTTAAATGGTGTACCAATCTAGACATATGGGGTAGATCTAACACTATGATTTTCCCACAGGGAGCACAGACTGTCCGATAAAAAACAACAGCTTTCACAATGTAGCTGTATGTCGGTTTCATTTCTCACAATTCTAGGCTTTAAAGACTATCACTTCCAAGAAAGTTTGGAAACCACTGCCGTTTGTGTGGAGGATGGGGCTGCTTCTGCGTCACGTTGCTTTAATTTGTCCTCCGGCTGCCAAAGAAAATGATTCAACTGCTGAGGGGGTTTTGCTCTTGGCTCACTAACTGCTATGGCACACTGGATTGGCTTGATTCCGACGCTGAACAAGTGCAATCTGTACAATATAATGAATTATTATAAATAAGACAAAGAAAATAAAGTGGAGAGCAATAGCCCCAAAGTATAAAACTGCTGGACTTCCCCGTTATTCTTGAATGTCCTAATTACTGACCATTTAAGCCAGTATAAGACTATTGTTGTATTGTACCTATATACTTTATGGTGCAGTTTAACAGACAGACCTTTAAACCAGTTTATAGTCTTTAAAAACAAACTCAGTTTAAGTGATTGATTAACAAGAGAATAACACTGCATATGGATGCTAGGCATAATATGGTATAGGCGACCCACATAACTTGAGTTGTATTACCTGACAGTCCTCAAATCTAATTGGTT
This sequence comes from Sinocyclocheilus rhinocerous, assembly GCF_001515625.1. NCBI lineage: Eukaryota > Metazoa > Chordata > Actinopteri > Cypriniformes > Cyprinidae > Sinocyclocheilus > Sinocyclocheilus rhinocerous. The sequence continues at coordinate 480,153 of NW_015644775.1, forward strand.
GAGGAGCACTCCAACAGTGCAGATATAAAAGTACAACAGCACTAGGACTTTTCACTGTTTATATCACTTCACTTGTCTGTGTTTGTTCCAGGCAGACATAGTTTGTGAAATGGTGGTGGGGATTTCTCTATGGGTTGGGTGGCGGCTTAATGAGTGATTCTTTTATTTAAAAAAATAAAAAATAAAATATATATATATATATATATATATATATATATATTTGGTATTTTATGCCTTTATTGAGATAGGACAGGTGGACAGCAAACAAAGTATGAGAGAGAGGGGGGGATGGGATTGGGAAAGGTCCATGAGCCGGGACTCAAACCTCGCTGGCCACGAGGCCATCAGCACAGACAATGACTGATTGTTCAATAATTCATTTAACCGATTCATTAAAAAAACACTTTTCAGAGATTTTTTACACATGTCAGCATCAAAGTCAGACAACAGTTGGACAGATTTCTTACCTGCATGCATCTCAAGGTGATTCGTTTTGCTCAGATTTTACTCATCTCTAACAATGATTTGTTTAAAAAAAAAACACTTCAGGAATAAAGCAAGTTATATAAATGGGCTATGAAGGATTTATTGAAGGTTTATTTATTGAAGTTATTAAAGGATTTGTTCAAAAACACTGAAGAACCATGCAAAAACGAAACAAGTGATGAAAATGAATCATTGAATAATTCACTCAAGCAGTTAGTTCAAAAAAGCTGAATCGTGCAGTCATGAAACAAGTGATAAAAATTAGTCATTAAATAATTCACTCAAACGACTTGTTAAAAAACACTGAATAATTTAGGAATGAAACAAGTGATCATTAAATCATTAAATAATTCACTCAACACTGAATTCATCCAGAATGAACAGCGCTACTGTGATTCGCAGTTGTTTTGCTGTTGTTTGTTTGGAACAGTTTTTGTTGGTGTAAAAACAAAGTAACTGGGAATAAATGTGTCTAAAATGTGAATTACTCTGTTTTACATTCTTGTTTATTAAAGTGTTGTATATCATGCACTGCCTCCTAGTTATTCCAGTAGGTTTGTGAATATGTGGCTTAATAAAGTCCTAGTTCACCACACAAAAGAGGGCCATCTTTTCTTTTTCTTTTTTCTTCTTACTTTAAAAGGGTACATCAGTGTTTTTAGTTTTACAACCAGTTTGCAAGAGTGGTAGGTTGTGACAACAGCACTCTTCATGCTTTTTGTACTAATAATTTTTACAGTTATTGTAAATTGTAGATTTCTAAAAGACTTTAATTTTAAGTAAATAAATATCAGACCATTATATTAATATCTGAGACACCCTGTACTAAAAACAGTTACATGCATTTAATCAAAATTAGTTACAACACTCCTTGGTTTATTAATACTCATATATTTGTTAATTTGGAGCCTCTAATTAATTGCAATGGACTAAGCTGCATTTCGGGGTCACAGGATTATTCACTTGCTTATCTTCTGTTTTCTTTTCTACTCACGCCAGCTGTGCAAACTAAAAGCAGATGTTTTGATTAAGCCTGCTTGGATCTGCCTGGAAATGGATAAAAGAAACGCAGTATTACGTCTCAGATGATGTGATGTCACGCTTCAGGTGACGGATGGGGCGGAACCCCGCGCACCTTCAAAGCCGGAACACTTCCTGAACCGGTACCTCCGCTGTATATAAACCCGCAGCGCTTCTCAGCAGGGAGAGGGAGAGAGAGAGAGAAAGAACTCTTGAGTTCACAGAGAGTCAAAGCAAAGCTGCTGCTGGACAGACTCAGGCAATAAGGAGACGTGTTTATATCCACAGGCTGCTCTAGCATCTCTGAGAAGGTAGGAACATTTTTGTGCTCGAGCAATCTTTATACTTCGATTGTATGTTGGTAAACTGATGCGTGGATTGTAGAGGCAAATGTGTGTAGAGATAAATATTGAATGACCAGTTGAATTTCATGTTAGTTATTTTAAGGAAAACTGTTTTTATTTCTATACATGTCAAATCCTTTTGCAAAAATCAATACAAGTTTATATGAATTTTCAGTCAGCTTTTTAATTTTTTTTAACATTTTTTTTATGACACTGGTGGCTAATGTTGACAGTAATATTGAAGACTTTTATTTGCTGCCTTATTTTGAAAAGTGGTGTCAAAGTTAAAACCTGCATTCATAAGTTTATTGCACTTTTACAATCAATATGAATTTAATTCCTGAACTCATACAATTGAGTAGAAATGGTATAAAGTATTCTGAAAAAATCAATACAAGTTTATATGAATTTTCAGTCAGCTTTTAAATTTTTTTTTATGACACTGGTGACTAATGTTGACAGTAATATTGAAGACTTTTATTTGCTGCCTTATTTTGAAAAGTGGTGTCAAAGTTAAAACCTGCATTCATAAGTTTATTGCACTTTTACAATCAATATGAATTTAATTCCTGAACTCATACAATTGAGTAGAAATGGTATAAAGTATTCTGAAAAAAAATTGAAAGCAAAGATGTAGTAATGATAAAAATTTATTTATATTGTTGGCTTTATGGAAGGGTCAAATGACATAATACAGTTTATTGCATTCTCTAATGAATGGCAATCATTTATGTTTCACATGCAGATTGTGCAAAAGGAATAGAAACCTCTCGCCACATCCCAGCCATCAATCATGAATGAAAACCGCTTGGCTATCGACATTCTGCTCTTGTGTATATCCTGTGGAGCAAGTGCACTGGCAGCCTTCAGTCCCACTGCCTCTTCATCTCTTCCAGCAACCAATTTCACTGATATTGGCTCTGTGCCTCCAAAATATCTCACTGAGGCCGCAAACCTTCCCAAAACCAGACGGAAACGTTATATTTCCCAGAACGATATGCTTGCGATACTTGATTACCATAATAAAGTCAGAGGGAAAGTTTTCCCCCCAGCCTCAAACATGGAATATATGGTAAGTCACTTACAATAATTACTTTTACATTTTTGAAATAAGTAGCCTATGATACAATCAGGAACAGTTTGGACTTTAGAAAAAAAATTCTGCTTGTTTGAACTTTTGCTCTACACCCTCACAGCAGTTCACTGGGTTCAGTTGTTTTATTTATTTCATTGTATAATTACCTGGCACTTTGCCTGGAAAGCGCATTGCTGCTGTTGTAGTTGGACACGTGAGTGTTGCACATGTAACTGCGCTCATCACAGGATGCAGAAATGACATACTTCTCCGTGTCCATTTGGCACTAGCAGCTGTTGAGCAGATTTAATTGGCTCGGACCACCAAAGTAGATCCTCTGCAGCATAGATCAATGTGCTAAGACTACAGCTAAGCATTGAAATACTTCCAAAAGTGCACAGTCATGGCAAATGCTGTAGTGTATCAGATATGTTTCAGTAGACCCAAATGTTAGATTTTCTTTAATAATTCTCTGATTTTACCAAGATTAAAGGGTTAAAGCTTATTGAATGATCTACTGTGGTGAATACAACTACAATTTTCCAGCATAAAATAAATTTTTGTTAATGCATATCCATCAGTGTTATTGTTTGGGGAAACTGTGCTATTGTGGACATAATTTCATTTCTGTGGGTGGGAATTTTAAGAAACCTATCATTAAAATGAAGAATAATTTCTGCAATTATTCAAATAATAAATGAATTTATTTTAGTGGACTGATAAAAGTGTATTACATGTCTCAGGTCTGGGATGACACTCTTGCAAAGATGGCTGAACAGTGGGCGTCCTTGTGCATTTGGGAGCATGGTCCTCGCAATCTTCTTAGATTTCTGGGTCAGAACCTTTCAGTCCGAACAGGAAGGTATGCATCTTCACCATCATCATTCCCAGTTTATGATCCGTGATGTTTCCTATGGTTATTTTCCACTATACCAATGGCCATTTGGGCCTGAAAGAGCAAGGAAAGCATTTCATAACACCATAATGAGATTTTGATGCTATGTTTGGATTGTTTACAGATACAGGTCCATTTTGCAGCTGGTAAAGCCCTGGTATGATGAAGTGAAGGACTATTCTTTTCCCTATCCTCGAGACTGCAATCCCAGATGTCCTCTTAAGTGCTACGGGCCTATGTGCACTCATTATACACAAGTGAGTTGATTATGATGATGTTTGTATAATTAATTTCTTCAGGTACACAACCATTCAAAAGTTTGGGGTCAGTTATATATGTATTTTATTATTTATATGCATGTGGGTTTTTTATGAATACTTTTATTGAGCAAAGGAGCATTATATTGTTCAAAAGTGACTGTAAAGACATTTAAAAGACTTCTATTTCAAAGAAATGCTGTTCTTTTGAACTTTATATTCATCAAAGAATTCTGGAAAAAAGAATTAACACTACATTATTATCAATGTTTTCAACATTGATAATAATAAGAAATGTTTCACCAAATCAGCATGTTAGAATGATTTCTGAAGGACCATGAGACGCTTAAAAACTGGAGGAAAGGCTGCTGAGAATTCAGCTTTGCCATCACAGGAATAAATTACTTTTTAAAATAGAACATGGTTATTTTAAATTAAAATAATATTCCTGTTTTTATTGTATTTTTAAGAAAATAAATGCAACTTTGGTGAGCATAGGAGACTTTTTGAACGGTGGTAAATATCATTCAAATTTGACCGTTGCTCACTTTTTGCTTATGTTTTTACCAGATGGTGTGGGCAACCTCAAATAAAGTAGGATGTGCCATCAACACATGCCATAATATGAATGTTTGGGGCTCAGTATGGAAGAGGGCAACATACTTGGTGTGCAACTATTCTCCAAAGTAAGTATATGTTTTCTTGTGCTTTAGCTAAGCTAAACTGCTAAACCCAAGAGTGAAAATCTTCAGTAACATAATTAGGCTAAGCTAGCAACCTGACACGTCTCTGTTAAAAAATTTTGACGTGGACATCCATGGGGCCTTCTGGTTCAAAGACTTAGACGACCTCTTGCATTCCTGCCGTATGTGGAATTTTAGTGGAATTCTACCTCTAATTCCAGAATCAAAGCACCATAATCTTGTGTGGCTGGTGACTTGTGACTGACTTGTGACCTCCTTTTTTCAGTCTTCTGAGGCGACGCACTTGAGCAAATTCTTAGGCTACTGCAGAGCAAGTTATTTATAAACTCTAGTTAAGACCCGACTTGCTAGCTGAGAGCTAGTTAAAGTAGATCCAGATTGATTTAAAGCTTGTCTTCTCAATGTAGAAACGCAGTTAGAAATGGAAATGTGAAGTCTAGTAATTGCATTTATGTCCTTTTCAAACTATCAAACACCTCATAAAGCACAATTTTAAATATGAAAACGTATGTGGTTCACTTTGTCCATTGGTGTATCATTGACAGTTGTTGCTATTGTTGTTTACAGGGGTAACTGGATTGGTGAGGCCCCGTATAAAGTAGGTGTTCCTTGCTCCATGTGCCCTCCGAGCTATGGAGGATCATGCAGTAACAACATGTGCTTCCCTGCTGTGAACTCCAATTACCTGCACTGGTTTAAATAAACACAGATAGACAGAATGCACATGCCCCATCACAGAGACGCTGTCCCTCATGGGAATTTGCACAACATTCCTGCATCACCCTGTTTTTTTTCTTTTTTTTTTTTTTATATATATATGGGCCATATAGGACCATGGGTTGCAAGGCAGCATTTTAAGATATGTACATAACTTATTTTTCAATGTTTATACCATGTATTATATGGTTTTGTGTATAAACCCAATGGTTTATTTCCTGAGAGGGACTCTACTGTGATCTGTCAAGACATGATTGGTGCTTGCAGTATTCAACTGTAAAGGCCTATTCACACCAAGGACGATAACGATAAAGATATAGTTCTAAAAATCGTTAAAGAATAGCAGAGTACACACCACAGCTATAACGAACGTGCGCTTGGAATAAAGAGACGATATTTTTCTTTATCTTTATAGTTCTCGTTCTTGGTGTGAACGGGGCTTAACTGTACTCGGAGAACACAAGGCGCAATTGCCAAAACTCCCATCAGGCTTTGTTGGCAAGTCTAACATTGCAAATTGTCTGTAGTGCCAGACTAGTTTTAATAGTCTTAAAGGGCTAGTTCACCCAAAATGAAAATTCTGTGATTTACTTGTTCGTTAACTCGTATGGCTTTCTTTCATCTGTGGAAGACAAAATAAGATTTTGTAGAACTAGATAATTTTCAGCTGTTTTTGTGTACATTATGAAAGTCAGAAAAGTAATATGGAATAATTTCACACCTCCTTTATGTCCTTTTTGGAGTTTGAAAGTTTTTGAACCCATTGACTTTAATTGTACGCACAGAAACTGCTAAATCGTTCTGGTTTATATTTTCTTTTGTGTCCCACAGAAAAAAGTCTGTCATCATTTACTCCTTCATGTCGTTCCAAACTTGTATGACACTTTTTATTTTTTTTTTTACTTTTTTATTCTGCAGAACACAAAACAAGATATTTTGAAAAATGTTGGTAACCAAACCGTTTCCATTGACTTCCATTGCATGGACTAAAAATACAATAGAAGTCCGTAGGAAACAACTATTTGGTTACCAGCGTTCTTCAAAGTATGTTCTTTTGTTCATGCAGGTTTGGAACAACATTCAAAATATCTCGTAAATAATGACAGAATTTTCATTTTTGGGTGAACGATCCATTAAATCAATGCAATCAATTTACTTTAGTTCATGCAGCCCGTTTTGTGTGATGTCATATCTATTAACCCTTGGCTTTTGGTGCTTCGGTTCAGATGTTAAGCTAGCTCTTCTTGAACTGAGCTGGAACACAACAGTACTTTGCTGGTTTGAATACACTCACTTGCATTCTTGGAAATGCTTTGCTTTGGGTCTTCCTTTTTGGAAGGTTTCCACATGCTTAAAGCTTACAAACGTGTTCTTGGGGCTTCGAAATCGTGGAATGTTGATTAGAAATCATTTGGAAAAAACTCTGCATTTTGCAACCCCTGGAAAGAGCATTTAGTGAGATGGCTAATCATGCTGTACCCTCATGAAATGTTGAGGCGGATTAACATGGAAACATGTTTGATGTGTAAGTGCCCCTTAATTTTTTTTTTTTTTTTTTTAAGTGTGTTTTTATTTAGAAAGCTGTCATTTAATGGTGATTTTATCATTTGTACATGCATTTTATTATGATTTCAGCAGTATAGTCTCTACAATGCATGCATAACAGTGGCACACTATTGCATTGTGTAGATTTCACTCTTTGAACTGCATCACACAAGCACTTAGGAAATCTACCAGGCAGTACTCTGCAGTAATCTGGACATGGAGGAGGGGATATAAAGAGCTATTTATCCCTTTCCCCCCCATAGATTCAGCTTGGTCAACATGACTTCATTTATTGAAATTGTATTTTCTGTTAAATTCTGTTCTGTAAAATATTATTTTTAATTTTGTCATAGACTGCATCTCTTACTGTGTTAATATGTCTTTGCAGACCTCAGATTTTTTTAAATGGTTTTTCCCCAAATGTGCTAAACAAGTTATGGTGCTAGATTTAATGAGCATAATGTTAAATGTGTGTATTTGCACCTATTGTTAACACATCATATACAGTACATAAATGGCAACTGTATTTCAGTATCCCTTTATTTATCATTTGAAATAAGATGTACATAGCCTTTTTATACAAATCTTTTTTTTTTAAATAAAATTTGTTATTTAAACTTGTCATTTTGTGCCTCATTGCAAAGCTACAACACGGTTTAAAAGTTTGGGGTCAGTAATATTTTAAGAAATTAATACTATTATTCAGCAAGGGTGCATTAAATTGATCAAAAGTGACAGTAAATTCATTTATGGTGTCACAGATTTCAATTTTAAATAAATGCTGTTCATTTTAACCTGCAAACAAAAACAAATACAATCAGAAACCTAATAATTGAAGTATGTGTTTTATAGAAGTATAAACAATACCACCACCCTTGCTGACTATTTAAATCAATGTTGTATTTATATATTTTTAATCAGACTGCTTGCTGGCATATTTTGTATTGTTGAATAAAGCTGAAAACCATTTTGCTTCACAGTTTGTTTTTCTTCAAATGTGTTAATCAGAAATCTTAATCAGTCCCATATTCCCTCCTTTTTTCTCTGTCCACCCGTCCCCTTCTCTCGTTTTCTCTCCCCTCTCTCTTTACACAGAAACAGACATGGGATCTTCTGAGGAACTCTTTCTCATCTCTGCTCTTTTGATGCTCCGTTTACAGTTTCACTTAAGCATTGTAATTTAAAGACCACTTCCTTGATATGAAAACTGGTTACAATTATATCTTGATAAGAAAACGTTGACTTTGGCCCAGCCAATACCCATCTATAAACAATATGTATATGATCTTCCAAGAGGGGCCCTCGGGTCTGCAATGGAGCGAATGAAACCGATGAACTCTGAAAGCTACAGGTTCTGCCTCGTGCGCTCACTTGCGAGAGGGTGGGGCGAGCAGGCAGACAGACTCTCACCGCTACCAAATTCAGCAAATTTGGGAAAAGTATGCAGATTTCACAGGGAAATGTGATGCCATAAATGTTTTGATCTATTGGACAGGCACAGCTGTTCTTCTACAGACTTCCAGCTGTGAGAAGAGGCAGATTCCTGCCAATGGCTTACAAAGAATAACAAGTCATCGTACCCTTTGTAGCGTCTGGACCAATCAAACACACAATTTTTCATTTGATTTAACAAATCAGTTATTCATTAGATTAACAAATCGTCACAGACCATTGTTTGCTCATAACTGGAGTCCCTAATCATGCAGATTTATGCTGCAGGCTCTGTGTAGAGTTGTACAGTAAGAAAGTTATTTCCCTTAATCAGGAAATTGACGTTCTTAGAATTGACAGACAGTTGACCCTGAGAGGTCAAGTAAATATCTGCAGCGGATCTAAATATTTATAATTAATTATAACTAGTTATGATTAATTATTCATATTTCCCCATGAGCTGATTCGCTACACCTTTTCTAAACCTTATGGTATGCGGTAGCTGTGCAGAAAATATGCCAAAACATTAAAAAGGTAGTGTTTCACAGGAAGGATGAAGTGGGTGTACAGTAATACTGAATGGGCAGGCTACGTCAGGCATCAAAAATGGACCATTTACTAGCTTTTATACTGGTCTTATTGTGCACAATTCATTGGTTTTATTGATTTATTCATAGTGTTTTAAATAAAAAATTGTTAGTCCTAATAATCTTTAATCAAAATGTAATAATGCACTTCCTCTCAAAATACTTTCCTTTCCCGCTAACGTCAATCTGATGGAACTGATGGGGAAAATAGCCAAACATGTCATCTGATTCTCTCCAACTGTGTAGCAAACAGAAAGGGTGACAAAGTCTATTTTCGTCTGCTTCTGTCCCGAAACTCTGACCCCTATCCTCAGACAAACATCATTACTGGCCTGCCAAAAGCAGATGTGCAGAGCTTGTCATATTATACTCAAAAACACTTAAGGCTTTAAGGCACTATCTGAAGGTGTTTCAACTAAGTACAGAGATAAGGGTGTGAATACTTATGCAATGTAATTATCTCAGTTTTCCCTTTTTAATAAATTTGCACAGTCATCACAAGTCATTATGCTGTACAAAGAAAATATTCAGATAATATATATAAAAATATATTTTAAAATATATTATATGAAATATTCTTAAATATTAATAAATATATAAAAAAGCAATACATTAAAAAAATACCATTAAATGTACGTTATTTCCCCCTGAAGTACATTTTATAATTCAATATAATGATATATTCTATTTTTTATATTTATATATATTTTTTTCCTTTTTAATAAATTTGTGAAGTTATCAGAAATATATTGTTTGCTTTGTCGTTATGTGGTTTGGGGTGTAGATAGATGTGAAAAAGCACTTAAGTAATAATTTAAAGCACTAGCATAATGATGCAACATAACAGATTGTGAACTATTATTGTCCCATTTTTGTATATATACATATAGTGAGTTTAATTAAACTACATATAGTCCAGGTGATATGTGAAAATAATGTTCACTTTTTCATAAAAACATGAAACTTGGTACACTTGAATAGTTTGTGGCCCTAAACATTTTCAGAAATGGAGCCACCGCAAAAACACCTTGTGGTTGTCATGGCGACCATTTTACTTTCTGCCATAACCAAATGATGTATTTTGTGTCATAGCTCCTGAACCAAACATGATAACACAGAAAAGGTGATGCCTACCCCTATGTTTTGATGGTCAAGGATTACAATGATACCATATACAGCAACATAAACTGTTCAGATGAAGAGGTAATGGTGAAATCAGCAATGTGAGAAGGAAATCACAGTATCTGAGTATCACAGTATCACAGCATTAATAGTACATATTA
>NW_015644775.1:490585-490990 GCF_001515625.1 Sinocyclocheilus rhinocerous
ACATTAAAAGATTGTTTTCAAGAATACTATCATATATTTCAGAGATATAAAAAAATCATCTCAGGTAAGTGTATTTCCTTACCTCTCAGGCAGAGTCAGGTAGGTGGTAGTGTGTTTCCAATACATTCATGTTCTCTCTCAACAATGCTCTAACATCACACGCGGATGGCAACGCAATCAGGTGAACAGTTAATGGTTAATTCAGTGACTTTATGAGAAGGATTACAATGAAATCTCAGAAGATGCAGAATGAGATTTCAAGCATATTTCATGTAAACTTAATTTACAATCACTCTCTGGGGCCAGAGTTGTCTATTATGTTGTCCACAGGGGGGAAGCCAGAGTCCTGCATGCGGGCGGGTGCATGCAGGTGAATCGCTAATATTTGATGTAACGGGTGGAATA
>NW_015644775.1:493644-497459 GCF_001515625.1 Sinocyclocheilus rhinocerous
AATCTGATGATTCACAGTGTCAAAAGTGGCAGATAGATCCAGCAGAATAAGAACTGATGATTTGGAATCAGCTTTCACAATCTGCAGGGCTATACTTACCGACAGTAAAGCAGTCTCAGTTGAATGGCCACTGCTTAAACCTGATTGGTTAACATTCAGTTGGTCATTCTGTGAAGGAAATAATGTAACTGTGTCTATAAAGGTGTGAACCAAATGGTCCATTCCATTAGAATAACAAAGGAACAGCATTCCTCAGGAACGTCTTGTAGATTGCCGGATCTCCAGCAGGAGGTCCTAACAGCATCTGTTGTTTGTAGCCCTTTTGTCTTTAGGTATAAAATTCTATCCCACAGACAGAACTTTGGGAGAAGCTAGGATTCATGCAAGGGTAAAATTGTTTGAAGGAAGACATGCTAACATCACTATTGAAGACCTGCTACACTACCATCTTCAATAAGTTATTCTCCCCACAAAAACATTGGTCAAGCCTACTTAATTTTTTGTATTATAGAAATCTAGTACATTGGTGAGCCACCTAAAAGACTGCTCAGCAAAAATACAGTAAATATGATGATACATGGGGCAACTTTTTAGGTTAGAAGGGGTAGTATGCACTGGCCTGTCTAGACAGATATTGTCTTGACAAGAAGTTAAAGTGGATCATAAAGTGTCAGTTGCTGTATTTACATCCAGATATGAGAAATGGGTGGGTGAGGGAAGAGATGATGACACTACAGAGGAAAGATGGAAGGGTGAAAGGGAGTGTAGGTTTTGCCTAAAAGTAACTGGTAGAGGAATTGGTGGCACACAGGTAGTAATATGTAGGTTAAATGTAAGAAATGATCAGAGATGTCTAGAGGTTTTACCAAATGTTGTCTGTGATACAATTGCATGCGTAAATTAAGTCAAGCTGGTTGCCTGATTTGTTAGTGCTTGTGGTAGTAAGCCGTTTGAGATTGAATGAAGCTAGGAGTGGAAGTGGAAATCTGCAGTGTAAGGCTTCTCCAGATGGATTTCGAAGTCACCAACTCCAATTATTATAAATGAGAAGACCAGTACCCTTCCAACCTGACAGGGGGTGTGAGAGAAAGGGATGTTGTTAGAGAGAACAGCTGGGGTTGCGGTCTCTTCTGTACGAATCCAGGTCTCAGTCAAGCCCAAGATACTAAGAGTACACTGATCCCCTTCCATATAAAGCGATTTGAGTACCTAGAAAAGCGCTATATAAATGTAACAAATTAATAATTAATTAATTAAAACAATCTTTTATTGTACTATTGAATAAAATATTAGTTAATTATCAAAGAAAGAACAAATTAATAGCCATATGGACTATTGTAAATGCTGTTGATGTGATGCTCAGATACTGTTATTTCCTTCTCACATTGCTGATTTCACAATTAACTCTTCACCTGAACAGTTTATGTTGCTGTATATGGTATCATTGTAATCATTGACCATCAAAACACAGGGGTAGACATCACCTTTTCTGTGTTATCACGTTTGGTTCAGGAGATATAGCACAAAATGCATAATTTGGTTATGGCGGAAAGTAAAATGGTCACCATGGCAACCACGAGGTGTTTTTGGGATGGCTCCATTTCTGAAAATGTTCAGGGCCCTGACTTGTACAATTGTGCCATGTTTCATGCTTTTATGAAAAAGTGAACATATCACCTCAAATTTTGCATATATCACCTGGACTAATAGGAAATACGATGGGTTGAATCAAATCCTGTTTCATTTGGAAATGTTGCATCAAGGAAGTTAAATTAGTTGTCAACAGGGTTTGACATTGAATTAATTCTGTTCCATTATATTTAACGATATAATGCATTATTAATCATAGGTTCTATTGAGTATATTTCTGTTCTGATTTTTCACTTGCCTCATTGCTTCATATGCCTCATTACGCTTGTACAATACAGCCCTGTTTTGATTTAAGCTCTCAGGTCAAAATGACTAATAGTGCGCTTTTGTAAAATCCATACAAAGTCCAGCTCAAGTGGAAATTAATGTTTCATGTCCTTAAACAAGAGGCTCCTCAGACCCAAAACTGCAGCTGCAAGAAAACTACCCCACCTGTGTGAATTACAAGATTCATTGTGCACTTGTTTGCATCCAACAAAATTGGACATTGTTTTATTTTAGAGCAACCCAAATTTGTCACAAAATTTCAATCTCAATTATTCCAATAATAATGTAAAACATTGAATTTTAAAACTGTTTTTAAAATGGTATTTTCTTATGAAATACAACTTTTACTTGGAAGATGTGGAGAACAGGTGATTAATTATGGGAGTATGTGAGCTTTCAGCAACTTTTTTTTTTTTCAAACATGCCCTCAAACTCTTCCAGCTAAACATCAGGTGAGTTTGTGGCTGACGGCGGATCAGAAGAAAGATTTGTCTTTGGCTTGCAACTACACATGGCAGACCAACAACCTGCTGATGAAAACTTGGCTCCCGCTCGTTTTCTTTCATGTCTCCCGGGAACCATTGCAGATAGCATTTTTCAATTCTTTGTGTGCTTTTCCCTCTCTCTCTCTCTTTGCCGTTCTCTCTGTCTGAGGAACCCACAACAAATCTGTTCATTTGACAAGCATCCCTCCTCCCCCTCTCCCTGCGCCTCCTTCCTCTCATTTGAGGTGGCTAAGTTCAGACTGGCCTCTGCTGTCCTTGGCCTGCCTCTTAAATACTGTCCCCACTTTCCATGCTACATGAGAAAAAGCCAGCTGTTCATCATAATGGAGCTTTAAGCTTTACATAAAGCTTGCCAAATACAGTTTGGAAGAAAGCTTGTAAATTCATTTATGGACACTATCAAAACTCACCTTTTAATTCCTGGGAGTTGGGAGGGAAAAAATAAAACCCTTGGTGAAATGGAGGGTGACCAAGGCTGCAGAGTAACATCCTGCATCTGGTGCTCTCCACGGCTAGATGTGGTCTACTGCAAAAGCAACAGGACGGACTGTAAACATCTCTTGTGTAATACCAAACCGGCTCTCCAAGCTCAGATGCTGCAAAGAGCTAGGTGTTAAAGGGATAGTTCACCCATTTACTCACCTGTTTGTCTGAATTATAGCAGTTTCCTAACATTTTACAATAAGGTCCTATTAGTTAAAGGGTTAGTTCACCCAAAAATGAAAATTGGGCTGCGTTTTACTCACCCCCGAGGCATCCTAGGTGTATATGACTTTCTTCTTTCAGACGAATCCAGTCGGAGTTATATTAAAAATTGTCTTTGATCTTTCAAGCTGTCTAATGCCACTCAGCGGGTGTTGCATTGCTTCAGTCCAAAAGCAGTTAAATAAAAATCGCCCATCCATAAAAAAAAGTGTCTCACACGGCACCGGGTGGTTAACAAAGGCCTCCTGTAGCGAATCGATGCGTTTTTCTAAGAAAAATATCCATATTCAAAATGTAATAATCACTTGAATCTAGCTTGGACTGGACTGTCTCATTGATTCTGATTGTTTGCTGCCTGCCCTCACCATTGCTCGTTGTCTGGATTACTCTTTTGCCTCTGCCTTGGATATAACTGTTTGCTGTTACTGGACCCTGCCTGTATGACTACGCCTTGTTAAATAAAGCCTGCATTTGGATCCCCTACTTTGTTGTCACACCTCCATTGTTACAACAGCAATACGTATACAATATTTAATGTTGGTTAACAACACAGCTGTTCTTAGTCATTGTTAGCTTAAGTGCATTAAGTATATTTTGACTCAACTTTTGATTTTAATAATTTATTAGTGTTTAAATTAACATTAACTAATGCCGAGTTCACACTGCACGATTTTCAAAGACGTCGCA
>NW_015644776.1:0-641 GCF_001515625.1 Sinocyclocheilus rhinocerous
CTCTCCGCTGCGCTTCCGCGTTCGTCACTTCTGAGCGGCGCATGCTCAACGCTGACCTCCATTCGTCATCCTCCCGGAACTGCTTCTGTGTACAACAGTGAGCGCAAGCTAAAGTGATTATTACGTTTTGAATATGGATATTTTTCTTACAAAAACGCATTAATTCGCTACAGAAGGCCTTTGTTCACCCCCGGTGCCGTGTGAGACACTTTTTTTTTATGGATGGTCACTTTTTATTTCACTTCTTTTGGACTGAGGCATGCAACACCCGCTGAGTGGCATTAAACAGCTTGAAAGATCAAAGACAATTTTTAATATAACTCCGACTGGATTCGTCTGAAAGAAGAAAGTCATATACACCTAGGATGCCTCTGGGGTGAGTAAAACACAGCCTAATTTTCATTTTGGGGTGAACTAACCCTTTAAGATGCCTCCTTTTGAGGCAAATAAGGTTTATTATAGAATGTTATCAATGCCATCTTTGTTAAAATTAATGTTATAACCAGCAGGAGCATAGGGCGTGAAGTCAGAAGCCTTGAAATATTAGGTTTTATGAAATATTATCATATGTTACTTACGATCAGATCTGAATGTTTATGTTCTCCAGTCTCAGCAGCTTCATCTTCTCTTCTGGTCACTGG
>NW_015644777.1:0-1080 GCF_001515625.1 Sinocyclocheilus rhinocerous
GAAAAACTGAAAAACAAGTCAGGAACGTGACATCCTAAACACTCACTGCGCAGCGTGAATGTGTGGTCTTGGCTTTGGATTTGACAAGGCTTTGAGGAAGGTTTTCTAAAGAATTATATGAAGACATTGAATCGTACATTGCCCGGGGCCACGTCTTACCTCTCTCGTCTTGCAGACGTTAGACAGGGTCATCCCACAAGCCTTTCCTGGTACTGCGTTCCATGGAAGTAAACCTTAGGGATACAGAGACATAAAACACAATGTAACAGCATGAAAAAGATCAAGGCACAATGAGATTTTTTTATTGAAATTTGTGTCAGTTTAAATAACACCACATTAAGAGAACAGAGTTTAACATTGTAAGGCCAGAAACGTATCCCTAACATTTAGAAAATTCATTTCAAGTGTGCCGTCATATTTGTGCACATGTGGGTCAACGACAATAATAATGTCCATGATAAAAGGAAAAATCTTTTAGTTTATATGCCAAGTTCTTAGAAATATCCTCTGTATAATTTGCACTGGTTTCATATGGTCATTTATTTTCAAGAAATTTAGCAACTTTAAAGTAGTACTATTGTCTTAATCATTATTAAGGTAAGAAATATTTTTAATTTTTATAAATTTTTAATTCATAAACATACTTAGCTTTTTAGGGATTTTCAGCACATCACATTTTACAACTAAAATTGACCTCATCTTGTCATAAATATGTCAAATTATCTGACAATTTATTAGACTTACTGTCCTTGACAAGTCTGTATGATATAATTTCCTGTTTTTTCCCCCCTGCTAATTCTTCAAATATTAATAAGCAGTGAAATAGTTTTATTGAAATATTTTTTTCCACAAAATAATAATAAAATATGCATACTAAACTTCTTTCTTTCCTTCTTTTATGATGTTCTTCATTACAAGGTCAGGACACATTGATATTTTTGACTTTAAAATCTATAGTATTTAATTCAGGAAAAGAAAAATGTACAATAGGTGTATTCAATTCAGTATGGTGGTATTTGAATGTATTTTTGAGTAAAAAAAAAAAGGGCATCATGTCATTGACCCAACATGTGTTGTGTT
>NW_015644778.1:0-450 GCF_001515625.1 Sinocyclocheilus rhinocerous
AAAACAATCACTTTAGCAAAGTTTGTACTATTTTCTGATTATTTTTAAAAAATAAAAGTATAATTTTTTTTCCCCCAATAAATATGCTGTCATTAAAATGTGTTAATATAAAAAATATATTTTACAATACAGAAAAAAAATCGTTTTAATAAGTATAGATTCTGAAAGTATTGAAGGAGATCCAATAATAATTGAATATATGTTTACAGTAGTAACAAAAAATTATATTTTATTATATGATATGATTAATATCATGTTTTTAAATATGATGGTTTCATTCTAAACATGGTGATTATCTCTAATATGGACACCCAACATAATATATGATATTTACCATCTGAATCTAATGTCATGTCAACAAATGGAAAAGTCATCCATCATTTCATTATCATGTTAATTACTGTACGCCTTTAGCCCCAAAAGCAGGGGCGCTTTTTACCCCAAATACCA
>NW_015644779.1:0-155 GCF_001515625.1 Sinocyclocheilus rhinocerous
TGTACACTTCCACAACTCTTACCCTGCGTATGCAAATCTTTTTGATGTCATTCTACCTTCATAGTTGGTTCGTCCTCCCGATCCACCCACTGCTGCTCACTGGCGAGAGAGGAGGGTGAGTGTGATACGCACTGGATCGTCCACAACCCCCCGTC
>NW_015644779.1:375-509 GCF_001515625.1 Sinocyclocheilus rhinocerous
GGGCCTCTGCTCTTTCGCTTGCCACCAGGTTTGGCGGGGGCCTGGACGGGCGGGCCGGCTGCCCTGCGTCCGGCTCCACGGGGTACATGCCCTCGGCGACGGCATGTACCTGATGGCCTCAGTCTGCTTTGGTC
>NW_015644780.1:0-1023 GCF_001515625.1 Sinocyclocheilus rhinocerous
CCAATTCAAGATATCTACAACTGTAATTTGACTAGTAATAAATTATTTTCAGATATCTACAAATGTATTTTGTATATCTTTAAAAATGATGAATTAAAGATATCTTGAATTTGATTATGACTAGTCAAACACCAGTTAGAGATATCTCGAATTATAATTTTTACTAGTGGTAATTCAGTTAGAGATATCTCTAATTTAATTTTCCTTCTTGTCAAAGTAATTTGAGATATCTCTAATTAGAATTATGCCTAGTACAAAATCAATTAGAGATACACTTACATAGCCATATGCCGTCTCACTATGGCAAGCCGTTTTAGCATTAAATACTCCTTGCTGTACTAGTCATAATTAAATTAGAGATATCCCTAACTGAATTAACACTAGTCAAAATTATAATTCAAGATATCTCTAACTGGTGTTTGACTAGTCATAATTATATTGCAGATATCTTTAATTCATGATTTCTTAAAGATATCCAAAATACATTTGTAGATATCTGAAAGTAATTTATTACTAGTCAAATTACAGTTGTAGATATCTTGAATTGGAATTCTTCCTAGTCAAAACTCATTTAAAGATATCTGCAATTTAATTATGGATATCTCAATCAGATTTTTGACTAGGAAGATCTTTCTTTGGAGATATCTGCATTTAGCTTTGTGACTAGGAAGAATTTCAATGTAGATATCTGGAATTAACAATGTGACTAGTCAAAATTCCTTTATAGATATCTAAAATGTGCATGCAAATGCACCTTTGTTAAGCCCCACCTTAAACATTTTATTAACCAATCCTACCTTGGAAACTGTTGTCATCCGCCAAGAGTTGTATAATAAAGGTCCTGTGTCTTTGGGTCATTTTAAACTGTTTTATACAGAAGTAATTCAAAAGTATGGGGAAAAAATGTAGCTGGAGCATGTGTAAAAGTAGTAGGCTATACAGAGAGGACTCAGACAGGCTTTTGTCCTGTTCTATATTGTAATGTTGAGACGTGTGTGCTGTGGATTAAATTGTGTTAGCCTT
>NW_015644781.1:0-124 GCF_001515625.1 Sinocyclocheilus rhinocerous
GTGTGTTTTTTTTTAAATTTAGTATAATTAAAATTGAGTTCAATTTAAAACTCTTACACAATTATTTTATAATATTTAATTAAAATAATAAATATTTATTACAAAGCATTTTCGGTTTCGGTTT
>NW_015644781.1:431-536 GCF_001515625.1 Sinocyclocheilus rhinocerous
CAATAAATGCTGGAATATTTATATCAGTTTACAAGAGAAGACGAGCATCAAATCCCAGCTGTGTTTTGTGTGAACCCTTGGTATTTCTAACTGACTTGATCCTAA
>NW_015644782.1:0-941 GCF_001515625.1 Sinocyclocheilus rhinocerous
CCGTCTACGTAGACGGCCAGGAACTCCAAATCGTAATGTTTGAACATGAACGGGTTTTTCTCATAGATCCGGTGAACGCGTCGTTATCCACCATAGCCAGGACTATAGATTTTGGTAACGTCCCCAAAAACAAATTTTCCTGATTTGATACTCGAGATCCAGCAGGTACCCAAAAACAAATTTTCCTGATTTGATACTCGGGATCCAGCAGGTATGGAGAAATTTTTTAGGCATACCCTATCTATGGGGTACTTGGCCGTGGTTGAGAGCAACGCCTGGGCATGAGCCAGTCTCACGGATGGTGATAGCTATTAAATTTCGAGGGCCATCCTAGCCATTTCACTAAAACTAGCGTAGTTCGCCCCTGTTTTTTCTCCCCTAAAAGCTTTTCCACCTTAAATGCTTTGTTTTTGCTCACGATTATTTTTTGTAACTCTTCTTTGTAAAACACTCCATCGATGATGTCGCCGTCATAATCAGAGAGTCTGTAAACAGGTGGATTACGCGGAATACAATCTGAGAGAGTGAAAAATTCATCGGTGTAGTTCTGTTCATAACCCTTGGCGAACGGCCCTCGTACTTTAGAAATCCTGACCACATCTCCTACTTTATATTTAAAAGCGGTGTGCTCGTTCTTCTTCACACCACCGTACAAGTTTTGAAATACGGTACCTTCATTTTCTTTGCTGACGTCCGTCGGTCTCATCTTAATACTTCTATGGTAACTGGAGTTGTACCCCTGCATAATATCTTGCAAAACATCTATGTATCTCCGTGAATTTGTGGCAGATAAAAATCTCCACATTCGGCTTTTTAATGTTCTATTAAATCGCTCTACGACGCTGGCCTTCAAATCTGACTTTTTAACGTTCTATTAAATCGCTCCACGGCGCTGACCTTCAGGTCAGTAGCCGTAGCAAAATGATGAACGTCGTGCTTTT
>NW_015644783.1:0-1879 GCF_001515625.1 Sinocyclocheilus rhinocerous
GACTTTGGATGGGGTCCTACTTAAGATCCCTAAAAATTTTAACAATAGATTTGACGACCCCAGTGGCTTTTAACCTCCCAAAACAGTACTGTTTTATCAATACATTTTTAAAGAAACACTTTTTAGAGAATCAAGATGTCACAGTTTTAACTGACCACAAGGCTCTTGTCTCTTTTGTGCAGGACCGGGAACCATTGAGCCCAGTTCCAGGCCTAACATTAGAAGAGGCAAAACAAGTTTGGAGGAACGTTGCCCACCCGACTCTCTAGAACAGGCACAGGGACCTAGCGTGGATGGTTACCCATGAGATCCTCCCGGTCAGAGCGGTTATGCACTCCAGAGACATGGCCAAAAACCCGATCTGCCCACAGCCCGGGTGCAATGCCCCGGAGACCGTTCGTCACCTGCTCTGGGAGTGCAGCGCTGCGCGGGACCTGTGGGCCAAGACCGGCCCCCTGTATTTCCCGTGCCTACCAGCGGGTGGGGCCCAGATAGGGTACCAGCTCGCCATCCTTGGGTTGGGCCAGGGCTTGAAGGACTTGACAGCACAGGAATTCACCTCGCTCTGGCTCACCCTCAACGTCATCAAGGATGCCATCTGGGCCACCAGAAACCTGCTGGTGGGGAAGCGCGTTACGGTACCCCTCCATGCATCCTGCTGGTGGGGAAGCACGTTACGGTACCCTCCCATGCATGCGAGCTTGGCAGTTTGCAGCCTCGGTCAGGAACAGCGCAGGTCAGTAACGGAAGGCACCCGTCCTTCCTTTGCTAGGTCGGCCCCTGGTGGTCCGACACCAAAATTTAGTTAAAATTTCTCACAGACCTCCCTTTTCAAGTCGATCGGAATGACTGTTGCCTAGCTGTAGCTGTTTTCATGTTTGTTTGATTGTCCTATTTAATTTAATTTTTCTTTTTTTTCCCCTTACATCGCCACCAAGTGGCCAGTCGCAGCGCCCTTTTTGACCTGACCTCAGACTGAGCCCGTGCATAGGTGTGCCGATTTGGGTGAAGTAATCTCATTCCTTTCTGGAGTTAAAGCCATTTTAGCAACCTCTGCCACACAACCGTCGAACGTTTTGAGGTCCCCTCGCCAAGATGAATGGAAATTTCCACTTTTTTGGATGATTATTGACAGTCAGACTCCAGAAAATCTTTCTGCGCTGCTTTGGGTCGGACTGGGCCAAATACCTGGCGCTAGTTTGCAAAAGTAGGTTTTTGACAAAATCCAAAATGGCCGAAGATTTAGTCAGAACGATGAGCAAATCCGAGACCCGCCTCTCGTTCGGCTAGAGCCAAGGATTTTGATGACATAAGGCACGTGGCTCTGCGACAAACCGTTTGGGAGTTATGAGGGATGCCGTACTTTCCGTCGCTGCAGAGTCACTGTCAGGCCGATCGGCTGACGTTGCAGACGGGGGTGGGTACTACCATCCCCCAGCATTTCAGGTCTCCGTGACTTACCACCGCTGAGATGGGCATCGCCGTTTCCGGCTTCCTCCCCGCTGCGTCATAGCGGCATCGCTTCTCAGCCTTTTGGCTAAGATCAAGTGTAGTGTCTTTTCCAAGATCTATGCCTGGAGAGCACGTGAAAGCATCAGCCAAGATGGTTCGGAAGAGGAATAGTGTTCATGTGGAATTGAAGAGGACTGCTGAGGACTTTGTGAAGCAACATTTTGGCAGAGATTTTTTTGTTGTGGAAATTCTTCAAGGAGTTTTCAAGATTCAGCCTGCTGAAGTGTTCTGTTTATAGGATTTTGCTGCATCTGGTTTTTTAGATTTAACTTTTTGTGCTCTGAAAGATTGTGTGTGTTTTTTTTAAGCCTGGAAGAAGAAAGAGGGTCATAAGCTGCTTGAAGGACTGCAACTCCAGCCAGGGTTC
>NW_015644784.1:0-1403 GCF_001515625.1 Sinocyclocheilus rhinocerous
ATGTGGGAATAACAATATTTACTTGTTATGACCTCAGAGCAATCCAGTTTTTATAAATCAGTGGATAAAATGCTGCACTAGTCAATGTCATAATTACCCTACCATCCAATTACAGTGGAGGAAGGGTGGGACAAATATTACACTGACCAGCACATCCAAATTGTACAACAACTTAACTATAACGAAGCAGCAGTGCTCATATCACTAGATTGTTGTTTACTGAGTTGATTACTGAAAAATAAGACATTAATCATAATAAACAAGATAAACAAAACAGCCCTTAGAAAATGCAATGATGACTCGTATATAATTTTTTAAAAAGGTTTGAGATGTTCCGTAATTCAAGTGGTGGTGGACCGATCCGTCAGCGAAGGTGCCGAGTAAGAGCACCTAGACAAATCACTTTTAAAGTTTCTATGCTAAAAAGCACCACCATTTGCCATTATCGATCACACAGGGGTGAGTTCACATATGTTAATACTTTTAAAAAATAATTTCATGCTTTTCGACATGAAAGCTGAAATAGTTTTTTTTTTAATACTTCCAGATTCCACTCCACCCTGCCGTGTTGTGGTGCGACGGGATTTGGATGAAGCTGAATTCAAACAGGCACTAAGAGTTCATTTCCCTGATCTGCCAGAAGATTTTGAGCTATGTAAAGTAAATAGCCAAAGACAGATAATTCCTTTGCAGTTGGAAAGCTTTAGTCCCAATCAGATTCACTCAAGCAATGCATTGGGGAGATCTGCCCTTTATATTTGTCTGAAGGTGAGTAAATTATTCAGTACAATACTAAAATATTCAAAGCATGGTTGTACTGCCCATAGGCCTTTGCTTGATAAATCTGCATCATGGGATGCAACCTGTCTGACAAACACAGCAAATTTAGCATCTTCATTGAACCACAAAAATATACTAAAAGTCCTTCACCTTTTAATCTCACCTCTGTCAACACAGAGCAAGTCTTCACATGTTGGCTCTGATTTTACCTCTGTAAAACATACACAATTTTACATAGTTCTTCATTCATATTCTCTGGCTGAGATGCCACTCCACATATTTACACTATAGGTTGAAAGGGAGAATGGAATTGAGCTGTATGCACTTAAAATAAAACAATCAGTATTTTGATAGAGAATGGAATTGAGCTGTATGCACTTAAAATAAAAAAATCAGTATTTTGATAAGTGTCTGGACGACATCACAATGTTTTTAGTAATAATTTGTTATTGTGATTTACTATTTAAAAATATTATTTTTCTAAAACATGCTAGCATCATGTGAAAGCATGTTTATTTATCTGTCAAACCATACAAATTTCAAGGTTTTTCATCTTTTTTTAATGCCAGGCTTTGTCAAGCCAAGATAAAGCTTGTCTAGTTATTATTATTATTAAATGATTA
>NW_015644785.1:0-1492 GCF_001515625.1 Sinocyclocheilus rhinocerous
TGAATGAGTGGAACAGATGGGCAGGAGAGCTCAGTGACCTACAAACGATAGTCTTACCCAGATGCTATTGCAGTGCACCGAAGGATGATGTTTCGAGCCAGTGTGATATCCATATCTTTTGTGATGCATCCGAGGGTGCCTATGGATCTGTCGCCTATCTTCGAACAGAAGATCAAAAGGGAGAAGTGGAGATCACCTTCATGGTGGCCAGATCAAGAGTGGCTCCTAAGAAATGTATGTCGATACCTCGTTTAGAACTATGTGCAGCCCTGACAGGTGCCCAGTTGGCTAAGATCCTGCAGAAGGAATTGACTTTGCCTGTTCATCAAGTTTTTCTTTGGTCTGATTCCACCACAGTTTTGACCTGGATTAAATCAGAATCCTGCCGATTCAAAGTTTTCGTTGGTACACGAATAGCGGAGATTCAGGACCTTACCAGCTGCTGTGAATGGCGCTATGTGCGGTCAGAAAGTAACCCTGCTGATGACATCACTCGAGGTAAAAGGCTGGCGGAACTAGGGCCGCAAAGTCGTTGGAATACGGGACCAACCTACCTTCAACTTCCATCTGATCAGTGGCCGGTTACACCGCCATCCTGTTCCATAGTTGTTGATGAACAAAGAAACTCTACATTCTGTGGTCTGACGAATACTGTACTTCGTTTGTCTATACCTGATCCAAGCCAATTTCTGACCTTCCCAGAGTTATTGACTGCCACTGTAGAATCTCTCCGGGAACATGGAATCAGCGTATCAGCTGAGGACTTTCAACAGGCTGAAATAGCTATCCTTCAGCAAGCTCAATGGGAAAGCTTTCCTTCTGAGATGGCACAGCTTACAGCGGGGAAACAACTGAATACCAACAGTCGACTGCTTTGCCTCGCCCCCGAACTTGAATCTGGCGAGGAATGGGCCAAGACTGCAGTGGAGAGGTGACAGAAGCTTCTGAGCACTTATAGGCTGCATTTATTGGTGGTTTTAAAGAATAAAGGATTCTGCACAAAATTGACTTTTAGGGGTTGAATAATTTTGAACATGAATGTTTAGAGCCAATTGGATTTTTATCATGATTTATCAATGTTACATTCTCAGAATCACTCAAATGAGTATTAAGAAACTTTCTCTAATAGTTCACTGATGCCTTTGTTGAATTGTTTTCATAAAATTTTGTTGTCTGCAGCAAAATGTCTTGCAGGTCAAGGGGGCTGAATAATTTTGATTGCAACTGTATATATATATATATATATATATATATATTAGGGGTGTAACGGAACACAAATATGATGATTCAGTACGTACCTTGGTTTTGATGTCATGGTTCGGTATAGTTTCGGTACAGCAGGGGGAAAAAACTAAACATAAAATAGCTTTTTTATAATAAGTGGTTTACTGGTTTTTACTGAACAAATAGCTCTTTCTTTAAATAAATTTAAATTTAATTATAATTAAATTTTTCTTAGGGATAAAAATCTACCTCTGATTCTGCTCTAAAC
>NW_015644786.1:0-791 GCF_001515625.1 Sinocyclocheilus rhinocerous
TATGGTTTATTCCAGCCGCGCCACGCACGTTTCTGAAGCGGCTCTATTTGCTGCTTCTGTAAAAATACACACATACGCCTCATTTGAATAAATATAGCCAAAATCCGTCAAAATCCCACTAAAATCCGTTGCCATGACTTATCGCGAGAGGCAAAAGGTTACGTTTTAGTCGCATAACATTGGTTAATGGAAACGCCGTCATTTCGCAATACTTTTTAATCGACATTTATAAAATATCGCCAAAGTTTTGCGCAAATCTGTAATGGAAACGCGCCTAGTAAATTATATCTTTTGGATCCTTAATTTTGCCATCTGACCAACTCCAGGGATAGAATTGCCCTTCACATCCTTGTGTGATTACGTTAGAATGGCTGAGCGGTCTAAGGCGCCAGACTCAAAACTTATCAACCTTCTTAGTTGCTGAGGTTTCTGGTCTCCAAATGGAGGTGTGGTTTCAAATCCCACTTCTGACAACGGTTGTTTTAGAGTGAACAGACTAGAAGTAGAATTGGAAGTAATTGTGAAACAGTAATACATATTTTGGATCCTTTATTTCGCCATCTGACCAACTCCAGGGATAGAATTGCCCTTCACATCCTTGCGTGAATATGTCAGAATGACCGAGTGTTCTAAAGCACCAGACACGAGGCATATCAACCTTCTCAGTTGCAGAGGGTTCCGGTCTCCAAATGGAGTTGTGGGTTGAAATCCCACTTTTGACAAAAGCTCTTTAAGAGGGACCAGATTACAAGTAGAATTGGAAGTAATTACGAGACAGTAAATGCTGTATT
>NW_015644787.1:0-1072 GCF_001515625.1 Sinocyclocheilus rhinocerous
TGTAGTTTTTACAAAATAATTTTGGCAGCTGTGGTTGCCAGAATAGTTTTGTAAAAAATACAGAAAAACTGTAAACATATTTACGGCCAAAATCTGAAAATTGTACAGTATAAAACTGTAATTTACAAACAAGAAAATTTGAATGTAAACTAGTAAATTCAACAATGCAACACTGCTATTAAAATCTGTTTTGTACCTTTAACATACTGACAACCACCATAATAATGCAGGTGGTAAAAGAGAAAGCCACATGAAGAATCAAAGCTCATCACAAGTAGCTTCGCTACAAGCAGAAGTATATACTAATATATAGAAGGTGCACAGAGTCATTCATGCAAACACAAAACACCATCATGGTAACACACGATATTTAAATAATGCATTAAACTTTCATTAAACAACAGAAGATGTAACATAAATCCCAAATATACATAACTAATAACAAAAACTATTAAAAAATCATGATTATTTAAACAAAATACTTTCAAACGTGGAGGGTCATGCAGGGAATTCTGGGAATATCAGGTTACAGATTTTGACTAAGTTATACATTGATTTGTTATTTTTACTTCTAAAAACTGTAAAATTAACAGCATTTTACTGTAAAATTACATGAAATGTCTGGTTAGATATTTTACAGTTTTTCCCTGTATATAGTACGGGAACTTACTGTTAACCTATTAACAGTTTTTTTCCGTAGCGTTTTTACAAAATTTTACAGTTAAAATTACACTTATTTTTTACAGTGAATACAATTGTTATATGACTCTTCTTGCTGATTTGACATATATTATTGCAACATAATCCTGAACAGTTTTGGATACTTAAAGGGATAGTTATATATATATATATATATATACACACACACACACACACATATATGCATGCACACACATTTTTTTCAAATAATTTTGATGACGTCTTGCAATCTGTCCTACATCTTTGTGTTGTTACCTACTATTTCTTTAGTCTAAACAATTTTTTGACAACCTTTATTGATCTGTGTATGTACTATTTATTTTTATTATTTATATTTATATATATATACAGTGGGTACGGAAAGTATTCAGAC
>NW_015644788.1:0-158 GCF_001515625.1 Sinocyclocheilus rhinocerous
CAGCCAAGTACTAACCAGGCCCGACCCTGCTTAGCTTCCGAGAACTGACGAGATCGGGCGCAGACAGGGTGGTATGACCGTCAGCGGGGACTGCCCCAAAGAGTGGGCTATTTAAAGATCAGACACTCTATAGGCCAGTGTATTAGATAAGTAGTGAA
>NW_015644788.1:461-567 GCF_001515625.1 Sinocyclocheilus rhinocerous
AGATCAGGCGCAGACATTTTTATTTTATTTTTTTTTTTTTTTAAAGAAATTTATCAATTCCAACATACATATGAATTATTTAAAATATTAAAATACATAAGATGAT
>NW_015644789.1:0-563 GCF_001515625.1 Sinocyclocheilus rhinocerous
GCATTTTGTGCTGATGCTTTATCCAGTCTTGCTTGAACAATAAAGGATGTACAGTTACATTTTTAAAAAATGTGCTTTTCTTTATTGTCTTCTTGTAATCAACACCTCGACAGCCAAATGAAGTATGCAAACCAAATGTTGCACACAGGGTAAGTGAATCATAGTTTTTTGTATTTATTTATTTATTTTAATAAATGTCCCAATGCCCCACCTTGGCGACGGGCCTGAAGGGTCTCTATTTTGGTATTGTTTTAAGTATTGTTTCTCTCAAGTTTCTAATTGATGTGCATTAATTGATTGTTTATTGTTATGGAGTGACTCTGGTTTTATAAGTGGTGTTCTGAGAGCAGTGTATAGCCTAATGTTGTTTGTTGCAGGAGCTGAGTGTCTTAAGGCGGAGGTGGATTTCTGGTGGCGGTCTTTCCTTCACGAGTGCTGTGTTATGCGTGGTGGTGTGTGTAGGCGTGAGTGTGTGTGTGTTTATGCACAGGTGTAAGGGAACAGTGACTTTCTGTGGAGGCCTTGTTGTGCCCTTTATTCCCTTCTGCACTCTGAATTCGGAT
>NW_015644789.1:609-802 GCF_001515625.1 Sinocyclocheilus rhinocerous
CTACTCAGGTCACTCTTGTTGTATTTCATTATATTGTGTAACTAAACTGTTTGTGATTGATTTTCTCTCTCTGTGCTTTTGTAAAACATCATCTTTAATAAAATGTATTTTCTTAAATATAAATGTCTCCTGCTGAGTCACTGTGAATGAACCTGTGTTGCCTCAAGAGGAAATTTATTATATATATTATTAT
>NW_015644790.1:0-604 GCF_001515625.1 Sinocyclocheilus rhinocerous
TGTACTGTTCCATAAAGTACAAACAGTCCTTATCATTATCAGTACAATCTTCAACTCCATGTTCGACAGCTTATAATCGAGAGGATCTCCTTTGAAAATGGGTATGTCAATTGAAGGCAGCATGGACATTTTTTGATGCTTCACTAAGCACTCAGCGATATTGGCTTGTCGCTCCACAGCATTGCATAAAGTATCAACTACGTTTTCCTCTCTACCTGAATAAGGCTCGTTTGGGACTGTGTTATTAGTTGATTGTGGCCTAAGAGGTTGAAACACATCCTCATGAGGTGTTATGCTACCTGATTCCAGATCTACTTCTTTGTGACTTACCGCTGAAGACCGACAGCTCTCATACTGCTTTATAACTTTAATCTTTGCATCTGCCGACAGCTCTCAAACTGCTTTATAACTTTAATCTTTGCATCTGATGCTGCTAGGGCAACTTCTAGCTCAAATTCTTCTCTTTTAGCCTTTAGTTCAGCCACTTGTCGTTCAATAGCTTGTTTCTTCTTCAGAGCAGCATGTTTAACAAGTACTGCAGCTCTTTCTGCTTCAGCAGATATACAGTGGGTACGGAAAGTGTTCAGACCCCCTTAAATTTTTC
>NW_015644791.1:0-474 GCF_001515625.1 Sinocyclocheilus rhinocerous
GTATACACATTATCCCACCGGTTACAATTGTGACTGACCATAAAACACAATTTGTCACACACTTTAAAAAAAAAAAAAAATTATTGATTATTTCAAAGGGTTACTAATGACTCATCATTTGGATATATTCATGTCTGGGAAAAATTTGGGATTAAACGGGTTAAAATGCGTTTTAAACATAAAGTTAAGTGGTTTTCATTACCCATTTTACTCTTAGTAATTTAATAATTTAATAAATTTCATAATTTAAAAGTTTAGTGCAGAAGTATCGAATCGGTATCGATATCGACGATACTGCCTTGAAAAATATCGGTATCGTATCGAAAACAAAATAAGGGGTTGAAAAATATATCATATCGAAAACAAAATAAGGGGTATCGCCCATCCCTACAGCCGCGTCTACACTGTGCGAATACTAAATTGAGCTCACTTCCGCTTTTTTGTGCATGGATGAATAAATACAGACAAAATTAC
>NW_015644792.1:0-672 GCF_001515625.1 Sinocyclocheilus rhinocerous
GTGTCGTGTGTAAATAAGGTCCAGTTGGTTGCCTGATTTGTGATTGTGATTACTTGCTTGAGATTAAAAGAAGCAAGCAGAGTGTGGAAGTCTGCAGCCTGAGGTTTATCTAGGTGGATGTTGAAGTCTCCAAGCATAACTAGGGGAGTACCATCCTCAGGAAAGTTTGAGAGCAGCAGATCTAATTCTTCCACGAAGTTACCTAGTGAGTGTGGGGGTCGATAAACAACTACAAAATGGATTTTAAAAGGGTGGGTAATAGTGACTGAATGTGATTCAAAGGAGCTGCTAATACCCAGAGAAGGTAAAGGAATAATTTCCAATCATTAGATATAAGCAGACCAGTACCTCCACCTCTTCCAGTAATCATTAGAGATGAGCAGACCAGTACCTCCACCTCTTCCAGTCAGACGGGGTGAGTGGGAAAAAGATAAATTATTTGAGAGTGCTGCAGGTGTAGCATTGTCCTCTGGTTTGATCCACGACATGAGGTTTAGTCTTGAATGACTTCTAATAGAAGTAATAAAATCTGCATTCATGTGAAATATCCACTTCTGTACATCCTTTGCAAAATCATTAGACGATCTCCTGTAGGTGGACAGACTGTAAAACCGCTAGATGCGTGATATCACTGTAGTAAATCAGCTCAACAGGGAAATATTTATGACTAAT
>NW_015644793.1:0-568 GCF_001515625.1 Sinocyclocheilus rhinocerous
TGCTTTACTCTGAGCTTTACTCTTTAGTTTGCACTTTGATAAAATGAGAGAATGTGTCATTTTTATTTTCTTGCCAATTGTGTCGGTTCTCATTTGTTTACCTTTAAACACAGCCTTTTTTGTTATGCGTTTTTTTACCCTACATTGTACCGAAAATGTATCGAACCGTGGGGTCTGAACCGAGGTACGTACCGAACTGTGACTTTTGTGTACCGTGCCACCCCTATCGGTTGATAAGCGACAATTCTGTACGGGTATGCATGTGCTATGTGATTGCCATGGTGGGCGGTGACAGAGATGGATGACATTTACATTTAATCATTTTGCAGACGCTTTTATCCAAAGCGACTTACAATTGGGGGATACATAAAGCGATTCTTCTTAAAGAGGCAAACAGATACATTGGGGGATACATAAAGCGATTCTTCTTAAGCTGAATAATGACGCGATTGTCTTGTAGAGCTTGAATTTGTCATATATTTGATTAAGTTTGCATCCAGTTTATTACTGTGAAGCTGCTTTGAAACGCCCTGTACTGTATAAAGTGCTAGAAATAAAGACGACTTGA
>NW_015644794.1:0-882 GCF_001515625.1 Sinocyclocheilus rhinocerous
GTTCATTCAATAAAAATGCATACATTCTCACAAAAAGAGCTATTTACTCCACACTCAGTCAATGTGGTGCCGCTCGCCCCGCCTCAGAGCAGTGCAGAGCCGCCGCCCACACACTCGCCGGCGCAGCCGCTAATGCCGCTATGTCAGTTCCTGAGCTTTTGGGAAGTTATTCCGGGAATCTCGCGCTGGCTACTCGGTGTGATAGAGCGTGGGTATACCCTTCAATTCAGATGCAGACCACCCCGTTTCAATGGCGTGGTGCAGTCTCTAACATTGCCCGTTTCAATGGCGTAGTGCAGTCTCTAACATTGCCTCGAAACGCCCTGGTTCTGAGACAGGAGGTATGCAGTCTGCTTGAAAAAGGAGCGATAGAACTAGTCCCTCCCAGCGAGCTGGAGAGCGGGTTTTACAGCCGCTATTTCATGGTACCCAAAAGAGACGGGGGACTCCGCCCTATTCTAGATCTCAGGCCCATCAACAGAGCACTTTGCAAGCGTCCATTCAGGATGATAACGCTGAAACAAATCCTGGCGCAAATTCGCCCCGGGGACTGGTTTGCGTCCGTGGACTTAAAGGACGCATACTTTCACATTCAGATAGCACCGCATCACAGACGCTTTCTGAGGTTTGCTTTCGAGGGCACAGCGTACCAATACTCTGTTCTCCCGTTCGGGCTGGCTTTGGCCCCGCGCACTTTCTCGAAGTGCATGGATGCAACACTTTCCCCCCTCAGAGCGAGCGGGATGCGCGTTCTCAACTATCTGGACGATTGGCTGATTTTAGCTCAGTCCTTGGACATGCTAGTCAGCCATATAGACACGCTGCTTCGTCACTTGCAGTCCCTAGGGCTATGTGTCAACATGCAGAAGAGCATTCTCGCCC
>NW_015644795.1:0-1304 GCF_001515625.1 Sinocyclocheilus rhinocerous
TTACTATTACCCACCCTGTTAAAATCCATTTTGTAGTTGTTTATTGTCCCTCAGGTCAACTGGGCAACTTCTTGGAGGAGTTGGATGTGTTACTATAAAACTTTCCTGAGGATGGTACTCCTCTGGTCCTGCTCGGTGACTTTAACATCCACCTAGAAAAACCCCAGGCTGCTGACTTCATCACCCTGCTCACCTCATTTGATCTCAAGCGAGTGTCTACTATGGCTACTCACAAATCAGGTAACCAACTGGACCTCATCTACACACGCTATTGCTCCACTGACAACACTTTAGTTACTCCACTGCACACCTCAGACCACTTCCTCATCACTTCTAACCTCACACTGACTCCGGACACAACACACACTCCTCCGCAGGTCACCTTTTGGCGTAACCTACGCTCGCTTTCTCCCTCTCGCCTATCCTCTATGGTTTCATCCTCACTTCCTTCACCCGCTCAGTTTTCAGCACTGGAAACAAACAGTGCTACTGACACTCTTTGCTCCATTCTAACATCTTGCTTAGACAACTTTTGGCCCCTTTCATCCAGACCAGCATGCACTACCCCCTCTGCCCCCTGGCTGTTTTAAATTGCTCTAAACTCAGGGCTGCAGAGAGGAAATGGAGTAAATCACAAAACTCTACCGACCTTAGTCTGTATCAGTCACTCCTCTCTTCCTTCTCTGCAAATGTCTCCACTGCTAAAATGACATACTACCACAACAAAATTAACAACTGTTCTGACTCTCGCACACTTTTCAAAACGTTCTCTTCTCTGTCCTCCTCCCTCATCAACTCTTACAGCTGATGACTTTGCAATTTTCTTCACAAATAAAACAAGAACCATCAGTGACCAATTCCCCACACCACAAACTGATGATAACCTCATAACGAAAAATACACACTCTCTCTCCTCCTCCTCTCCACTCTCGGAGATGGACGTTTCCAAACTTATCCTTTCCAATCATCCTACTACTTGTCCACTTGATCCTATCCCCACTCACCTCCTTCAGGCCATTTCTTCTTCAGTCATACCTGCGCTTACTCACATTATCAACACCTCTCTTCACACTGGTACATTTCCCACAGCATTCATGCAGGCTCGGGTAACCCCACTGCTTAAAAAAACCCTCTCTAAATCCTGCACTTTTAGAAAACTACAGACCGGTATCCCTTCTTCCATTCATTGTAAAGACAAGCGAGTTGTGTTCAGCCAACACTCTGTTTCTTGCACAGAGCAACCTCCTGGACAACAACCGATCTGGCTTCAAAAGTGGCCACTCAACTGAGACTGCCCTGCTCTC
>NW_015644796.1:0-4730 GCF_001515625.1 Sinocyclocheilus rhinocerous
AAAGATGACGCCAAGGGATCCTGACCAAGCCTCCATATGTGACGATTTGGGAGTGAGAACGTGTTGGATCCTTTAATTTAGGTTTACTCATGACTTAGTATAGCTACTCACTGACTCCCAGAGTGCATTGCGGCATGAATAAATTATGCAGCTGCTTTGTTTTACAGTTGTTGTTTTTATTTGCCAATTTTATTCGCTGTCTTGTGTCAGTAACAAAAATACCAAATAAAATGGTCATTGTTACAATTAATAAAAAATAAATTAAATTGAATTGTTACCATTGTTGTGATTTCCGTGCTGAATGTTTAAGTCTGTGTGTGACTTCAGTATATTGCCACAAATTATTTAAGATATATAAACTTAATTAAAAGCTTCTGAAGGT
The DNA here is from genome assembly GCF_001515625.1 of Sinocyclocheilus rhinocerous. Lineage (NCBI taxonomy): Eukaryota > Metazoa > Chordata > Actinopteri > Cypriniformes > Cyprinidae > Sinocyclocheilus > Sinocyclocheilus rhinocerous. Next base: position 383 of record NW_015644796.1, read on the forward strand.
ATTGATGAAAAATGAAATTTGCAAAACTCCATTAATAAACAAAAGCACAAAAAAAAAAAAACACACCAATGATTTAATTAGAAGATTGGTCATCTTCTAAACGTGACCTATTTATCACTTCTCTTCCCTTGAAATCAAATAACTCTTATTTCATATTGCACTGCTGCATTAACAGGAAACAAATTATATTAACATAAATGAAGTTCCAAGTGGCCAACCAAAGGGAACGCTAATCACTATAATGGTGAGTAAAAAAAAAAAAAAACATTTTAGGAAAATCAACATCAATTTATGAAGTTAGCTTATGTGATGTTCTATCAATTATTTCAGTTGTATTGAAAATTCAACATTCAAGTTGACTTTGGGAAACGAGTGAATGCAACTAGTGATAGATAACTGCAGACCTGGAGGAAATGTACGGTGCCCGTGAGCTGACATGTTCGGTTCACTTAGTTTTGTCGTGGCCACGACATCATAACTCGTGGGAACTTGATAAAATGTCGTGGCCACGAGATATTAATTTGTGGGAACGTCATATTAACTCGTGGGAATGTGATATTATGTCCAGAGGCGTAGCAATGGGGAAGGCAAGGCAGGCAAATGCCTGGGGCCCCGCATTTTAAGGGGGCCCCCGATGGCCGACCATTTAAACCAACAGGAATGTTAATATTAATATTAATAGCTAACACGCAGCGACATCTCTCCATCCCCTTATGGGGCCCCCTCTCTAGTTACACTGGTTATGCTTTTGCCGCCTCGGTCGCCTTTTTCAAACAGGTGCAGCGCGTCCTCGCGGTGCTGTAGATTAGAAAATGCATGATCTGGAGTGGAGCAGAACGCGGGACCCGAATGTTTTTAGTTGAGCTTGTGTGGGGCTGATAATAACATTCCCTGCGATGTTAATGTTAATGGTCCTTACAGGAGAGGGCGTCCGCGGAAGAAAAGGAAAAAGGAGGAGGCGCCCACGCATGAAGGGGAAGCGAGAGTTTTAGTTTGCTGTGATGGTGGAAAAACGCAGATTTTGTGTACTGCGAATAAATGTAAGCAGTGAACAACATTAAAAAGGAACCCATCAAATTAAGCACGCCTGGAACTTCATTACTTTCGGCATGCAACAAACTTGGAGGCACAGCTGGGATCCATAAGAAGTGCGAACCGAAGGGAACACGAGAGAGAGAGCGAGCGAGCCAGCGAGAGAGCGGAGATTCTCGGCCGAGTGGCGGGTGCATATCAGAGCGAGATGGATCTGGAAGCCCTGGCCGAAAGTGTAACGGAGAGACTGTGGCTTTTGCGGCTCGATCAAGTGAAAGAGGTATGTCATTGTAACAAAATCTCTCTCGAAAACGCCCCTACTAAGCACGCACTTATCAAGAGAGTTACGGAGTCGATCGATACTGTGATTGATAATGAGGAAGAAGACGTAGCAAAGCATTTTCTGTTGTCAATGTTGATGTTCATGGAGGCGCAGGGAGAGAGAGAAGACGAAGAAAATGGCGGCGGCAACAATAAAAATGTGACAGGCATTTCACGGGCTGAAACGTATTCTGTGAATGAGACAGATTTACAGCAAAGTCACTTTCAACTGGACACACAAAATACTGAGATGAGAGATAAAATGGTAAAAATAAAAGGTAAAGAGGATGAAATTGAACAGAATCGGCCCCTGGAACAGCAACCATTTACTTGCCTTGCCCCTGAAGTCACTGTGAGGAGGGATTTCACGGTCTATGGTCAAATTGGAGAGAGCGGACAAAAAGATAGATTGTCATTCACTAATTTGATGCACCAGGTGGACAGAGGATTGAGAAGAGGCCATAGTGAAGCAGAAATGATTGAAGCCGTAATAAAAGCTATTAGCCCAGGATTGAGTCTACGCAATATGCTTGAAATCAAGAGAGATCTCACTCTATCACAGCTGAGAACAATACTGAAGGGACATTTCAAGGAGGACAGTTCTACTGACCTGTACTACAAATTATTGAACATCACTCAAAATGCCAATGAATCTCCACAAGCATTTCTATTCAGAGCCATTGAGTTAAAAGAGAAGCTGCTGCACACTTGTGAAGAAGGTGGTGAATACTTCAGTACAGGGCATGTTCAGAAGAAATTTCTACGCTCTGTTGGCACAGGGCTGATCAGTGATCATATTAAATTTCAGCTAAGGCCGTACTTGGATGATTCAAAGATCTCTGATGAAATGCTGATAAACAAAATGAATGAAGCCGCTGGTGATGAGTTAGAGAGACTAAATAAACAAAAGAAGAACATGAGGAGTAAAGTGGAAAAAGTACACACACTCTGTCCAGAAATGCAGGCCCATCCATACAGACAGGATGAAATGACTGCCAAAGTGTTGGTTCAAGAACAGTCAAGACAGTTAATAAAGTTCATAATTAAGAGGAAGTTCGTTAGATGGTTTTATTTAATACATACACTTCCAGTAAACGGACAGTGACACATAAATGGCTAATATATAGTGATGCAGTCATAACAGCTTGTATGTGGGTCGGTTGTTAGAGCATAGAGTAGGTCTAAGGTTCCAACCTTTCAGCACTTGATGTGTGGCCCGTCGCATGACGGAGCAACCTTTCAGACATCATGTGGCCAGTGGTGTCTACTCCAGCGGATGACATGAAGGGGGAGATAGATGTCATGCGAAGACACTTGCAAGACAAATTAGCATCAAGTATTGAGACTGACTCCCTTATGTACTACTTTGCTCTAATGTTCAAGACAGAGATGCTTGGAACGATGGAATGCCGAGACGGCATTCATTTTTGGAGGGGAGAGTGTGGGACTGATAATAACATTCCCTGCGATGTTAATGTTAATGGTTATAGAGAGAGAGGTTGTTGTGCAACAACTGTGCCTTGAATATTTTAACATTCCCATTTTTTACAGCCTAATTAATTAAAAATGAGAAATATATTTTTATCCGTTCGATATTGTGCTTGAATTCATTAGGCTACACAAAACATATTATTCGTGTCTCGCAAAGAGAAACGCACAGACTACAAATACACTGCTAAACAAAACGGTCTTTTCATGAGCTTCGCCGCAACTCATTCACTTGCTGATATGCATAAAATAATTCAATAAATACCTATTTAGAATAGGCACGTAATTCAAATAACTATTAGGCTAAATAATAAAATTAATAATGAGAATTCACTGACCAATATCAGCTTGAAAATGCTAACAAAGATGGATCTGTAATTTCTTTACAATTGAAAGGTGTTATTTCATCAGTCAGTTATGGAAGTCTGGTGGTTGATGGGCTTCTGGCAACATTAATTCCAGAAGAGAAGACAATTCTATAGATTTGAGTGCACAGGTTTGAGCGTGCACATCTGAGTGAGAGAGAGCGCGCATCATGTTTTGTGCATTATATATTGTTAGATGTGTTTTGTCTACATTTCATATGTTGTATAATTATATCACTAGGTATGAAAAAAACAAAACAAAACAAAAACGTACAGTCTGGCATCTCACAGTATCAGTTTTACTGAGGTTCAGCTTCTGAGTCAAACTGAAAGCTGCTGTATTTAAAATAGGCCATGTGTGATTTTGTCCACTAAATGCATGAACCAAAAGACACTGATATATTTCACATAACACTTGGAGAGTCAAACTAAAATAAAATCAATACATTAAGATTCCATACAACTGTGGCTGTCACCTGCACTTTTCAGTTGTACAGTGCAGCTGTTATTCCCGTAAAATGACTGAAATATGTTTGTGTATTCGTCAGAAGAGGAATAAACACTAAAAGGTGAACTGACAACCAAATTTAGTTGCACTGTGTGTACATTGTTTTTATTTGACTTGTTTTTATTTGACTATGCCATGTTTAGACATCGTAATCTGTTTAATTGAGTTGGTTATTGTTCAAAGTGGCACCAAGAGGCAGCACAATGATCAAGCAGGCCTGTCTTTGTTTTGAGCATTCAGTATGTATTTATAGTGCACCCTATCGGTAAAAGTAGCGCTATAGTAGAGATGTAATTTTATGCTTGGCCACTTGGAGGGCGATGATGTGCTTGTGCTACATTTGCCAACAAAATAACGTCTCAGGTTACTTATGTAACCATGGTTCCCTGAGTAGGGAACGAGACACTGCGTCCTCTAGGGGAACGCCTCGTCGTGACCCAACAACACGTTGGCCGGAGACAGCCATGACGTCACTACCGGTGCGACTATAGTATAAATAGGCACCGGGAGAACACATCATCCAATTCTTCATCTGAAGCTTGCGTCTGAAGCATGGTAAGAAACCTAGAGGACGCAGTGTCTCGTTCGGTACTCAGGGAACCAGGGTTACATAAGTAACCTGAGACGTTCCCTT
>NW_015644797.1:0-120 GCF_001515625.1 Sinocyclocheilus rhinocerous
CTCCATGGCTGTGACAGGACAGACAGTGAGTTCATGAACGGCCTCAGTGGCCGTGGCAGGACAGAGAGAGAGTTCATGAACGGCCTCCTTGGCCGTAACAGGACAGGCAGTGAATTCATG
>NW_015644797.1:365-568 GCF_001515625.1 Sinocyclocheilus rhinocerous
TCTGGAGGTTCTGCAGCGGATGCTACCACTTCTGGAGGCACAGGAAAGGCCCTTGGAGCAGACTCGTGGATAGGAGAGGGCTCTGAGACAGACTCATAGGCAGGAGAGGCCACTGGGGCCGATTCATGGACAGAAGAGGCCTCTGGAGCAGACTCGTTGACAGGAGAGGCCTCAGGAGCGCAGTGTGCAGCCCACACGCTCAA
>NW_015644798.1:0-194 GCF_001515625.1 Sinocyclocheilus rhinocerous
CCATGGGAACCAGATGAGTCCTCTGCACAATCTGACTTTGCTGCAACCTGCTGGTTCGTCTGGCCGGAGGAGAACTGGCCCCTGACTGAGCCTGGTTTCTCCCAAGGTTTTTTCTCCATTCTGTCACCGATGGAGTTCTGGTTCCTTGCCGCTGTCGCCTCTGGCTTGCTTAGTTGGGGACACTTCATTTCCAG
>NW_015644798.1:379-546 GCF_001515625.1 Sinocyclocheilus rhinocerous
TAATACTGTATGCTTTGACACAATCTGTATTGTTAAAAGTGCTACATAAATAAAGGTGACTTGACTTGACTTGACTTGACTCTATGATTATTTATTGGTTTCCACTTTTTCCTTATGTCTTGAGGTGGAAAATTAATCTATTTAATTAAAAAAAAAAAAGATGAAGA
>NW_015644799.1:0-159 GCF_001515625.1 Sinocyclocheilus rhinocerous
TCGTTCTTGGTATCAAAATGATCTGCTCTTTATTCCTCAAACAATTATGTACACTATGTGATCGTCAAATGCATCATACTATTTGTACCATATTTTGGGTAAAACTGCACCAATCCTCCAGACCAGCAATAAACATGCAAATGGGCCATAAAGGGAGAC
>NW_015644799.1:358-888 GCF_001515625.1 Sinocyclocheilus rhinocerous
TGAGTTTGATTTTCCGGCAGTTTTTATCTTCAAGTAATTTCGATTCGCTGTGGACTTTCCTATCTTCAGAAGAACCAGAGGAAACCTCTAGCTCACTCCTAAAGAACTCAAGAACCTCCGTGTCTACCACATCAGGACTCTTGTTTCAGCAACGGAGCCAATGCAAGTAACCGTTTACAACTATTTAGATGCGTGTTTAAGTTTCAGCCCCTTTTTAAGGTGATTTTTGATTCTTTGATGATTCTCATTAGGTTGTGGTTAATTGATGTGAGATACTGCCATTCGTTTGCTCTTCTCTCTCTCTTCCTTACTTTTCTTCATTCTGTATATATGTGTTTTGCTTAGTTAGTTATATGCTAGATATAGTTTAATTAATTAATTAAATCCCTTATATTCACAATTGATTGTCTCTGTGTGCTGCCCACAATTCGAAGTTACTGAATGTTTGAACCCCTGCTACATGCTAAGTTAATGCTAGTACTGTGTGCAGGAAAGTTATTCTTTCTTGGCCAGGAAAATAATCTTTCCTT
>NW_015644800.1:0-976 GCF_001515625.1 Sinocyclocheilus rhinocerous
GAAGGAGAAAAATGCACAAGGTTTTTTTTTTGATTGGGAAAAAAGTAAAGGAAGAGTTGAAACTAAAAAAGAAATACAGAAAGAAAATGGTGAAATGGTAGAAGAATGTGGGGAAATTTTAGAAGAAGTAAGAAACTATTATGAAAACCTGTTTAGTACGGAAGGAGTAAGGGAGAGAGAAAAAAAGGAGTTAATGGCATTAATAAAAATGAAAGTGAGTAAAGAGGAGAAGGAAGAATGTGATCAGACCATAAGTAAAGAAGAGATAGAAAGAGCAATAAACGAATTGAACAAAAAGAAAAGCCCAGGGATTGATGGTTTAGGAAGCGAGTTTTACGTAACTTTTAAAGACCTTTTAGTAAATATTTTAAGGGATGTTTATGATGAGGTTTTTGAAAAAGGAGGAATGATGTTAAGAATGGGGATGGGATTGATGAAGATAATATATAAGAGAAAGGGGAAAAAACAGAATAAAAAAAATTATAGACCTATCACAATGCTAAATACTGATTTAAAGGTTTTAGCAAAACTTTTAGCGAATCGATTAAAAGAGATAATGCCAAAGATAATCACAACAAATCAGGCATATGGAGTAAAAGGAAAAGACATTGCGGATGTAACAATGAGCATAAGAGACACGATAAGGTACATGGGAGAAAAAAGGAAAGGAGGGTATATAATTAACTTAGATTTTGAAAAAGCTTTTGATAGGGTGGAACACGAATATTTATATGATATTTTAAAAAGGTTTGGGTTTGGAGAGAATTTTATTAAATGGATTCGTATTTTATACAAGGGAGCAGTAACAACAATAAAATGTAATGGGTTTTTAACAAAATGTTTTAGAATAACACGATCTATAAGACAAGGGTGTCCTTTTTCAGCTCTGCTATACTCATTGATGGCAGAACCGCTTGGACTAGCCATTTTTACCATTTTTGTTAAAGAAGAAGAAAGTGTCACAAAAGTAATGGAA
>NW_015644801.1:0-141 GCF_001515625.1 Sinocyclocheilus rhinocerous
CAGCATTTATTAGCAGTAAATTTCCTATGTTCTAGCACAAAATCGTCTCGGTTACATATGGTAACTCTTGTTCCCTGAAGGAGGGAACGGAGACGTCACGTCGGATGACCGACGAATTGGGATCTCGCTTAGAGAGACCAA
>NW_015644801.1:416-555 GCF_001515625.1 Sinocyclocheilus rhinocerous
CAGCCGGTCACTCTCGACGTCATGTCGGATGGATTGCCGATTGGGATCCTCACAAAGGGTCACAGCTACTGCCCCTTCCAGTGTCCTGTGGAATCCACCTGCGCCCCTACTTTTTGGCGTAGGCCAGGGCTTACCACAA
>NW_015644802.1:0-217 GCF_001515625.1 Sinocyclocheilus rhinocerous
GATGGAAGAAATGTGTTTTTAGCCGATTCTTGAAGATGGCTAAGGCCGAGAGAGCATTGCAATAGGCAGAACAAGAGCTTGAACAAGGAGTTGTTAAGCATGTTCCGAAAGAAAGGGCCTGATCTTCTTGATGTTGAATCAAGTAAATCTGCAGTTTTAGCAATGTGGTCTGAGAAAGTCAGCTGATCATCAATCATAACTCCAAGGTTTCTGGCTG
>NW_015644802.1:372-477 GCF_001515625.1 Sinocyclocheilus rhinocerous
TTGAGTTGAAGGTGATGGTCCTTCATCCAGCAAGAAATGTCTGTTAGACAAGGTGAGATACGAGCAGCTTTTGTCGGATCATCAGGATGGAATGAGAGGTAGAGT
>NW_015644803.1:0-1027 GCF_001515625.1 Sinocyclocheilus rhinocerous
TTGCAGGAAGGGCTATCCAGCCATTAATGTTCAAATAGTGTGTGAGTACCAGGGGATGTTCAATGACATTGTGGCAAAATGGCCTGGAAGCACACATGACTCTTTTGTGTGGGCCAATTCTGCAGTTTGCCAGGTGGCTGAAGAGGGTGGCTTTGGTGATAGCTGGCTGCTGGGAGACAGTGGATATCCTCTTCGCCCATACCTCCTGACACCTGTGCAGCATCCAGCCACCATTGCAGTGTAAACCATTTGTTTATTCTGACATAACTTCTGTTAAATATTTTGTTTATTTGCCAAAATGCCCCCCTGCCCCGCAGACTTAAATGAACACTTAAAAAAATTTAAAATACTTTTGCAAACAGTGTATATAGTGTGTATATATATATATATATATATATTAGGGGTGCAACAGTTCAACTTACTCTAGTGTGTGTGTGTATATATATATATATATATATATATATATATATATATACTGTACACCCACACACACACACACATTTGTAGAGAATATTATATATTCTAATTCTGATAAAACAACAAGATCACTCACTTATTTATACATTTTTGTTACTTTATTTGGGTACATTCATTTACTATAAAAATACTGTGATTTGAGTGTTAACATTTAATATAAGTGAAAACCTCTAACATACTGTTTTACCAATATTGTTATATGAGAAATGTGTCTGTCTGAATGTTTTAACAAAGATGCTCACTTGACAAACTCACCTTTTCTTCGCGCAAGCTGCGTTCCAATCGGCATGATTAATGCTTTCAGAGGGCACTTATGGCACTTAGGGAGAATAATTGCGAGGGCCACGCTGCTATATAGTTTCAAACTGAATTTGTAATAAAAAAAATATTTAAAGGCGAATTAGGTAAGATCTAAGCACCACAACTTTAACTCTTCCAAATCACTCAAAGTGGATGGTGAAATCTTCGAAAGGAATAGGGCATAGGGTCGATAACTAAATTAAGTAAAGATACTCACTTGACAAACTCACCTTTTCTTCGCACAAACGAA
>NW_015644804.1:0-490 GCF_001515625.1 Sinocyclocheilus rhinocerous
TAAAGACAGTAAGTTCCCCTCAGACATACATTTACATAAACTCCTACCCCTAAATGAATCACGATAGGTTTAGCATCTCAACCGATTTGAATCGTCACATATTTTAATCGATTTCCAACCGGCTCGCAGTTAATCGTTACATCCCTAATTACGTTTTATTGAGCAATTCTTATACGGTCCGTGTATGTTGCATTGCAACAGAAACATGAGAAAACGGCACCATTTTCGCTTTTTTCAAAAAAACGAAAAGACAACAGAAATCGCCTTGATTTTCTGTTTTTACATTCAGGGGTAGAAAATGGATAAACAGTTTGAATGTTTGATTTCCACTGATTGGTCAAGCAAGCATCAAATGGTGCCGTCATCCTGTAGTCTTCAGTTTTGTGCAACAGAATAAGAGTCCTTTGCTGTTAAAGCGTTTATTGCAGCTCCTGCGTTCATCTCACTCTCATCAAACAACCAGACTAACAAAAGGCTTGACACAAACCAT
>NW_015644805.1:0-4409 GCF_001515625.1 Sinocyclocheilus rhinocerous
GGATGACGCCTGAGGCGCTGGGTCCAACGCAATCTTGGGTCGGGGGCCCTGGCGCTTAGGAAGAGGGTAGTGTCTGGCCGAGCGAGAGCATCCCCGTGTCTGCTGCGCTTTAGCGGGCTGAACAGCGGGGGCGGCAGGTGCTGGCTTCGCAGGCTGCTGAGACGGTGCAGATTTTGGGCAAGCTGAGGCAGCAGCGGAGCTGGAGCGCTTAGGCAGGAAATGTTGGGTTTTGGTGGCGCATAGAGCCAGGTCCGTCGCGCTCCTCAAATCCCTGAGGGAAGCGGGGTCCAGGCCAGACTAGGAGGATGCGAGGATCTTGGCCTGGAAGACCTGGAGGACCACCATAGAATGAAGCGCCGAAGCCGCCTGTCCAGCTGAGGTGTAGGCGCTTCCAGCGAAAGCTGAAGTGGTCCTACACGGCTTAGACGGGTGAGCGGCCTTCGCTCTCCAGCCGATGGCCGTGGGCGGGCAGAGATGCGCGGCCACTGACTCATCTAGGGGAGGTGGCTTATCGTAGGGTGGGCGGCCTTCGCTCTCCAGCCGATGGCCGTGGGCGGGCAGAGATGCGCGGCCACTGACTCATCTAGGGGAGGTGGCTTATCGTACCCATTTTCTTCAGTGCCGTCGATGGAAGTGAGGGCGGATAAAGAGGCAGTACGGAGGCGGGCGGAGTAGGGAGTGCGCCACGATCTGGTGAGCTCGTCATGAACCTCTGGGAAAAACGGAGAAGTACGCTGACGAGGGGCCTGGCGGCGCCCCGGCAGGAACCATTCATCCAGACGGCTGCGAGAGGGCTCCTCTGGCGGGGACCACTCTAAACCCAGCTCTTCAACCGCTTTGGAAAGGATACGGAGAACATGCTGTCAACGAGCAGCTCGTCCCCACTTCCCCCGAATGAGATCAGGTCGCTCGCACCAGCAGAGGGACGCTGATCAGACCGGGAGAAAAGGACTGGGGAATACTCTCTCTGCGGCGAGAGCGAGGCATGCGGGATCTGGGCCGGCGTGAGCTTGCTCGTAGCCGATTGCTCGACCCCTTTGCCCCGCTGTTTCCAGGGACCTGTGAGGAAAAAATCGGGAGTGCGCGGGGGGCGGAGTCGCTCTCTGAAAAGAAAGTGATCCGTGAGCGGAGAGAGGCGAGACTAAAACTCTCGCAATGAGAGCAATTAGCTCCCGTGAGCGCAGCTTCCGCATGGGATTTCCCCAAGCAGGAAACACACTCCGTGTGGCCGTCATCGGCGTGCAGGGGGGACCCGCACGAACCGCAATAACGGCACGGCATTTGCAACAACGCTGATGCTCTTTTACAAGCTCTTTTTAGAAGTCGCCGGATGGCGGCAGGGGAACCGGACCGGAACTGCTGCGTCGCTGGAGCGGCGGAGAAGCAGGTCAGCCGAGCTGAGAGGTCCCGATTCCAGCTGCGAAGGCGTGTCAAACGACGAGCGGCTTCGGATCAGCTTGACACGTAGAGTCGTCACTGAAGGAGAAAAATCTGAGAATCCTGTGACGAGCGCCTGCTTATATAGCCAGATGCCCCGCCCATTCTGGCGGGCTTTGGCGGGCTTCGTCGCCATAGGCTCGTGCAGCTCCGCTGCCGCGCCATTGGTTCGTTTTTAAAGCCCTGCACGAACCAATAGCTCCGCTGCCGAGCCATTGGTTCGTTTTTTAAGCCCTGCACGAACCAATGGCCGTGCAGTTTCACTGCGTGAATGAAATAGGCTTCAGTTCAGGAGAAAAAAGGCTTTTTTCCCCATATGAGTCTAGCAAGACGCAGTACGAGAGAAGTATCGAAAGGGAACTGTAATTTCATTTCTTAATTTTCATTTATTCCTATTATGATGACAGCTCACAAAGAGATGTCTTCACTTAAAAACATATACAGTCCAACAAACAAATTGTGAACGGCTATCCGAAATCTTGATAATATGACTAAAGTTAACAAACATATTAAAACATTATATTGGACACCGACTACATCACGGTAGGAAACAGGGGAGAAGCTTTGGGCTCTGGTGTCTAGACACCAATCCACCAAAGGTGTTGACCTAAAACACAAACACGGAAGCCAGACGCCCCAGACAACCTCCTTGCTTAGGGGTGGATGTAGACGGGTCGGTAGACACACTGTTGGTGACTATGCATTAATAGCCATAAATCAGGTCATAAATCTGACCATGTACACATTTGACAACCTGTCAATCAACGCTGACAGGGATCATAAATCTGACACAAAGTGTATGATACAACTACTGACCTCACATTGTGACCTCATCACGAGTATCCTGGGAGCTCATGGTGAGATCACTGTGAGACCAAATTGTTGACTGGGCAAGCCAGAGGCGACAGCGACAAGGAACTAAAACTCCATCAGTGACAGAATTGGAGAAAAAAAAAGCCTGGGAAAAACCATGCTCAGTCGGGGGGCCAGTTCTCCTCTGGCCAGACGAACCAGCAGTTTAATTCCAGGCTGCAGCAAAGTCAGATTGTGCAGAGGGCTCATCTTCAGGCCGATGGGTGATATTGGTAATAGAAAAGAATCCTAAAATTTTTGTTTTAGGGTACGTCTATGCAAGTAACTTTAGCACACAAAACAAATCTTTATTTTTTAACTTTGAAGACCAAATTGAAAAAACTGTGGAACAGTTAGTTGTATTACAATTAGTAGTTGGAGGGGACTTCAATACAATATGGGATTCTGAAAAGGATTGTTTGCCACCTCATCCAAACAACAGGTCTGATCTTCCAGAATTTAATAATTTATTTTCTACCTTTGACTTGATTGATATATGGAGACATAATATCCAGAAAAAATTCAGTTAACATGGTGTAAAAAAATCTTTCTCCACAGTCACGTATAGACGATTGGTTAATTTCAAGGAATTTATTGGACTATGTTAACAAGGTCTCCATAGAGCCTTCTGTTCTTAAAGACCACAAAGCTATTTTTCTATCATTAAATACAACTATATCCAAATAAGAAAGGAAATTTACATATTGGGAAATGAACCAGAATATATTGACAGATGTGCAGTTTAGAGATGAAGCAAAAAATATTATCATAGATTGCTGGAATGAGGCAAATTTCTATAATGTTTTTGGTGTTAATTGGGAAATCATGAAGTATAAAATGAGAACTTTGGCCATAAGGAGAGGAAAAGCAACAGCAAAATATAGAAAAGAAAAAGAAGAAAAAATCACACATGAAATGATAAGTCTTTCTGGAAATTGTAATATAAATCAAGAAAATAAAAATAAATTACTACAACTACAATTAGAATTAGATAGAATATATGAATATTAAGCAAAGGGTGCCTTCATAAGATCAAGAAAAAATGTTTAGAGGAAGGAGAAAAAAATATTATTTTTTAATATGAAAAAAAAAAGAAATGTAGAACTTACATCTATGGTCAAATTTAATATTAATGGAAGGTTAACAGAAAACGTTAAATAAATATGAAGATATGTGGCAGAATTTGATGAGAAATTATATTCCGATGACAACAAGTAATGCACAGTCATTCTTAGTCTCTATTAAAGAAGATAGTCAAAAGAAAGATGTATCCTCTATTAAAATGTGTGACCAAGAGATTCCTTTAGATGAAGTACTTTACTGTAGGCTATTAACAAACTCAAAGGCAATAAGTCACCCGGGAATGATGGTTTAATTAGTCAATTTTATAAATATTTTCAAAAGGAATTATCATATTTTTTGTTAGCTGTATTTAGAGAATCTATACAAAAAGGTTAACCAATTCACTGAGACAAGGTTTGATAACTGTATTACCCAAGCCCAATAAGGATACATATTTTTTAGAAAATTTTGAAAACTGATTAATAATGATGCAACATTTTTTGCATGCATATTCGCAGAAAGATTGAAGAAGTGTGATGAATGTCAATCAGAATTTTTGAAAGGGCAACACATTTATAATAATATTAGGCTTATTTTAGATTTAATTGACTACAACAAATTTATTGCAGATAATAGTTTTATTTTATTTGTTGATTTTTTTAAAAGCATTTTTTACTATCTATCATAACTTTATATTTACCTTTATTTAACCAGGAAATTAAAAACTCTTGAGATTTAAAATCTCATTTACAAGAGGGTCCTGGCCAAGATAGGCAGCACATTTAGTTACACATAAAACAAAATACATTCGTTTACATACACAGAAACATACACAAATCACTCAAAACATTTACAATCAGGTGACTCTACAATTAGATCCTTTAAAATACATTTAAAATCATTTAGTGATACCAACTCTTTTAAGCATAACTTATCTTTTAGTCGATTCCAATCAAATGGAGCAGCATAACTAAATGCCCATTTGCCCATGTTAGTACGAACTTTAGGGATGCTTAAAAGATAATAGTCTTGTGAGCGAAGACCATAATTCTTTACAC
>NW_015644805.1:4959-15139 GCF_001515625.1 Sinocyclocheilus rhinocerous
TCCGGGTGTGTGTTCACTGCTGTGTGTGTGCACTTAGGATGGGATAAATGCAGAGCACTAATTCCTAGTATGGGTCGCCATACTTGGCCACATGTCACGTCACTTTTGAATTTGTGATGAACCTTAATGCTCCATGATAAACTGAATCCAACGCCTGTAAACAATGCTTAGGTGCCTGCATGTATATGATATCACAATAATCCAACACTGACAAAAATGTAGCTGCTACCAATCTCTTCCTTGCTGCAAAAGAAAGACAATACTTGACTCTAAAAAAAGGCCCAGTTTCGACTTTCATTTTCTCACAAGGTACTGAATATGAGGCCCAAAAGAAAGAGAATCATCAATTAAAAATCCCAAGTATTTATACTTAGATACTACTTCAATCTCCAAACCTTGAAGAGTAGTGATTGAGCATGAGTTTGAAAGTGCAGACTTTCTTTTTGTAAACATCATAAGTTTAGATTTCTCCGCATTTAAAACAAGTTTTAAATCACTCAGTGTATGCATCAAAATCAGATTGAAGATGACTCAGAGCCTGATCCAATGTTGATGCAGAGGAGTAAATCACCATATCATCAGCGTATAAATGAAAACTTGAATGTGCGAGATTATTCCCAATATTATTAATATATAAAATAAATAATAATGGCCCAAGGACTGATCCCTGTGGTACGCCGATATTTACATTCAGAGTACAAGAAGTGAGTCCCTCTATATTTATACATTGAGATCTATCCGATAAGTAATTAACAAACCATCCGACAGTATTTACTGATAAACCTACAGTAAGTAGCCTCTGCTTCAAAATTTCATGATCTACGAAATCAAAACCTTTGATAAAATAGACAATTTCGAAATAGGCCTATAATTATTCAATACAGTTGGATCACCCCCTTTAAATAATGGCCGAACATAAGCAGTTTTCCAGATAGAAGGAATTTCATTTGTAGCTAAAGAAAGATTAAAAAGATAGGTTAGTGGTGGCGCAATAAAATCAGCTGCCAGCTTTAAGAAATGTGGATCCAACTTATCTGGACCAGCTTGTTTCCTACTATCTAAAGATTTAAGTGCCTTATTAACCTCTGAAACTGTTACTGGGTCAAATAATTGGTCTACCTTAAAATGATTTACACTAGAGTAAACAGGTGAGGAATTATCACAGGTCAAATTATTTGAGTGATGAAGTGTACCAGTGGCCACAAAATGTTCATTTAAACAATCTATTATTTTAACTTTATCCACAATTTTACATGAATCCTTAATAATACATGACGGAAAATCTGAATTTGATTTACTTCCAATAAGATTTTTAATATTTTTCCAAAAAGTTTTTGAATTATTTAGATTATTAGAAGTTTCTAAAAGAAAGTAGTCAACCTTAGCTTTTCTAATCGCAGCAGTAGACACATTACGCAACTGTCTGAAAATCAACCAATCTTCCTTTAGATTAGTACTTCTGGCTTTAGACCAAGCCAAATTACGTTCTCTAAGTAAATTTGACAGTTCGGGGGTAAACCATACATTATGTCTGCCTTTTACTCTAAACTTTCTAAAAGGAGCATGCTTATTTATAAAATAGATAAAACTTTCATAAAAATAACTCCATGCAATTTCAATTTATGGAATAAGATTATCAAAACGATATAAGTCGTGTAAAAAAAGCTTGTTCCTTAAAATGTTTCATATCGCGTTTAATAATAATACATGGTTTAGATTTGGGAATGTTTGTATTCCTAATAGTAGCAACAACACAGTGGCCACTTATATCGTTTGCAAATACAGATGCTATGGTATATTTATGAGGGACATTAGTTATAATTAAATCAATTAATGATGAGTTTTCAGGACATTTAAAATTTTTTAATTTATGTTGGAGACCTTACATTTTTTTGGTTTTGGAGAATATATAAAAAAAGGTATTCAGACACTATACAATGACTGTAACAGCTCAATTAATTTATCAAATGGAACAACATCAAGGTTTAAAATAAGTAGAGAAATACGACAAGGCTGCCCCATTTAACCTTTTCTTTTCTTGCTTGTAACACAAACTATGGCCATACATATTAAAAGATATACATTTTGTGGTATTAGAATTTTAGAGAAAGAGTTGAAATGCTCTCAATTAGCGGATGACCAATTGTTTTTTAAAGCCATTAAAAAAAAATGAACCTGAAATTAAAAAAGCTATTGATTGCCTTAATATTTTCTCATCTGTATCTGGTTTGTGTTTAAATATTAAAAAATTTGTTTTATTCCCTTTGAAAATATGTAATTATAATAACATACTTGGTATTCCAGTAAAGGAGATGGTAGATTATTTAGGTATTAAAGGATTAGTTCACCCAAAAATGTCATTCATTAATTACTCACCCTCATGTCGTTTCAGACCCGTAAGACCTTCGTTCATCTTCGGAACACAAATTAAGATATTTTTGATGGAATCTGAGAGCTGTCTGACCCTGCATAGACAGCAACGCAACTGAAATGTTCCCAAGTCCAGAGACGTAGCAAGGAGCAAGGAGATCTGTAAAATAATCCATGTGACATCAGGGGTTCAGTCGTAATTTTACGAAGCTACAAGAATACCTTTTGTGCGCAAAAGAAAAAAAAAAAATATTATTCAGCAATTCGTCTCCTCCGCGTCAAAAAGTACTCTCGTAGCTTCGTAAAATTACGATTGAATCCCTGATGCCACATGGATTATTTTACAGATCTCCTTGCTACGTCTCTGGACTTGGGAACATTTCAGTTGTGTTGCTGTCTATGCAGGGTCAGACAGCTCTCAGATTCCATCAAAAATATCTTTATTTGTGTTCCGAAGATGAACGAAGGTCTTACGTGTTTGAAACGACATGAGGGTGAGTAATTAATGACAGAATTTTCATTTTTGGGTGAACTATCCCTTTAAGATCTGTAAAGATCAAAAGGAGAGAAATAATTTGAATTTTACACCAATTATTAAGAAAATTAAACAAAAATCAAATTCATGGTTAATGAGATCTGTCGCTAAAAGGGAGAATATTATTATCCAAAACTGAAGGTTTATCATGTTTAGTGTATACGGCTCTTGCATTAGATGTTCCACAATCGGTCATAAACGAGGTGGATACTTTTTTGTTCAATTTCATCTGGAAGAACAGACCAAATTATTTTAAAAAGACAGTTTTGTGCAATCCAATTGAAGATGTGGGTCTTAATGTACTTGATTTTAGTACTGCTAATTGTGTATTTGAGAACAAATTGATTTGGAAATGTAATTTTGACACGGTTCTGATAAAGCTTTCTTCTTTTCATAAACAGGTTTGTTTATTATGGATGCTCATTTTAAGCATAACTTTTCTCCACATAACTCAGTGATTTGGAACAACAAACATATTACGTTTAAAAATAAGTCTTTATTTTATAGAAACTGGTACAATAATGATATAATCTTGGTGAGACTATAATTACTGTGAATTCCTTAATTATTATAAGATCCCTATAACTGCTAAAGAGTTTGCAGTAGTATTTGATGCCATTCCAAGTTGTCACAAGTTCACCAGTGTATGTCATCATGGCCATCACAAGACCAGTCACCTCAGCGCACTGCATTTCCCAGAATCCTCTCCGGCTCACACCTGCTCACAGTCCACAATTACCGCACCTGTCTGTCATTAGCTTCATCAGTGGGTCTTTTATAAACCAGCACCAATCACTCATACATCGTCTGGTCTCGTCAATGCCTAAAAGACAAGCAGGCTTTACCCTTTTATCTCACCTCAGATCATCTACCTGGGCTATTTGCTATCTTCACAACCATTTTCCTGGTTGTTCTGAGGATTCTTCCTAGGGAGAAAAAGGACATTGGTAATCCGCAGTCAACAGCTAAGTTACCAGAACTGTTTACAAGATGCTTATCTGCTGCCTTGCATCGCTGCTCACCCGCTTACCACCTGTTTAATAAAGAACACTGTTGCACTTACCAGAATCTCTCCTTGTGGTCTTCTTCTGCTCCGTGACACTTGTGGCCTTATTTAAATATTGTCTGTGACTATATCTTCTGAGTCTATCCCCTTATATACTAATCAGTTGAGTATTAATGGTGTTAAAATTATAGATAATAAATGTAATAACTTTTCTTTTTTTTTTTTTTTTAAATTATGTAGTAAGTATGTAATTGACTTTATTGCCTAAATGCAAACCTTTTTTGGAATTCATTATATGATTGAATGGAGAGATCTGGAATTTATCCAGTAAATACTGTCCCACCAATGAAGTTAAAGAAGCTAGATAAAATTATTCATTTGACTTACCCAGTGAGACAATTAGTTGCAAATTTTTTGTAGAGACATGGAGACTACATGCATCTTTTGCAACTTTTAGAGGAAGAATCCATAAAACACTTATTTTATGATTGTGTACTATTTACCCAAATGTTTTTACATAAATAAATAATTTTAGAAATTTAAGTATTAAATTTTTAAAGGTTTGATTCTCTAGTAATATTTTTTGTATAAAAATAAGAATTTGGAGCAAAATTTGTTAATTTAATTATGTATGGGAAATACCATATAAACAAACAAAAATGGTCTAATAACATTATTTAAAACTGAACTTAAGCATTACAGTGAAGTTTTAAAAGGTCTAAGAAATAAAAAAGCAGAAAGGATGTATAGAATTATTGAATCCTTTTCTTATGGAAATTTCTTGTAAATTATCCCGTAGTAGTTTTTTTTCTGTTTGTTCTTTTGATGGTATTATGAATGTAATTGATAATAGTGAAAAAATGCTGTAATCCTCTTATGTATGTTGTATTGATGTTCTTATGTAATAAAAAAACAAAAAACCTTAATGTGGTTCAAACGACAGAGTTGCGACCGTGTTTGGGAAACAGTCATGACTAGCTAGTTTGTTTCCACAGCAATGCATCGTACTATGGTGGTTAATCAGCGAGTTATGTCGTTGTATCGGAAAAACCCTGCATGGTTCATGATATCCTCGCCTCTTCCCTCTCTCCCTCACATTGTCACAACTGTCACATATACCACATTGGTGGTTTAATGTGACAAATCTTCAGTGACAAATCTAAAATATTGTCAGATATGCAAAAGTGTTTGCACCGATGCAAGAAATGGGTTAAGCAAATTGAAAAATGTAAAGTATATGCGAATAAACTTCCTGACAGAAGGTCACCGTTCCCCTTTCAATAGCAGTGAATTTTCTCAAACAACAGATGATGATGTTTATCTCCCAGCCTGTTTGACATCTATGAATTTCTAATAGTACTGTTCAGCATATGTGCTCCTTTATTCCAGCTAACAAGAACATTTGTCACCAATTTTTACATAGTACTCAAAGATTAACTATCAACTAGCAATCTTGGCTTTTCAAAATTATGGGTACATTTTTAAGGACTGACAATTTCTTATATGTTTAACAATTATTTTAACTGGATGCACACAATTGACATAACTATACACCAGTTCACCCAAATGATATTCACACATTTAATTACATTATCATTTAATGTAGTTAATAATACATTATCAAGGAGTGAAAACATGACACTAGACAAACGGACAATTTTATTTATCTGCAGTGCCAACAAATGGGCATAATCATAAATTTTTCATACAGTATGGAATTTGTATGATGCATGTACTAAGTGTAAAGATGTCACACATACCGTGGCATTTTGAAATACAGTGGCCTGGTCATGGAAGAACAGGTTATCCTGACATTTGAATGTGGCCACATAATTTAATCTGTACGACTGATTCTGGTTCCTTGGCCAAATGGTGCACAAAGCAGAGTGACAGGCCTCTGAAATTGTCATTACAGTGTATGTATTGCCTCAAGAAGAGTTACATGTTAATATGTTTCAGGCCCAATTTTTCTACTGGCATGAAATGAGAGGATAAAAGCAGAACCTTTCTTTCATGCACACAGCTGTTACAGTTTTTTTGCGATTGTTTACATGCTAAAATTGGAACTTGAAACACAATCACCAAAACATGAAACTCATGTACCAAATCCCTAAACCGAGTCTGCAAGCACAGTTAGTTTGATATCACACATTTTGCAAAATGCCACAAAACACAGTTCCCATCCTAAGGCAATCAATGGTCAATCATAATGCCAAGCGCTTCACACCGATTGTTAAAACGCACTCCTCATAGGTGTAAACAGCAGTTGCTGAATTTTTCACTTAGAAATTAGAGCTTTAGTACTATAAAAAGAAACAGATGAGCTTTCCTATTTTAGAGCAAAAATGGAAATTAAACTTTCAAAATTAAATTTCAATTTCAAAACAGCTGGCATTGTCATCTACTCTCCCAGGATCATAAAACAGTCCTCCATAAAATGTGCTGCACACATCTGAATATTTGGGTTGAAGTGTTCTGGAAATACAACTTAACCACTGATTTCTAGTCGTGTGGAAGACCAAACAAAGTAGTTTCGCTTTCACAACGAAACACAGCGTCACACACGGCGGGCTTGAGTGAGGAGCTTAACATAAAACCATGTCTGCATTTTCAGGACATGGCGGCAGCGGCAACAATACTACAGTGAGAATAAAAGTTATGCCTTCTTTCTTTGCGTGAACATTTGGGCGGCGTTATGCAAATCTTCCCACATCGTGACGTAGACATGTGGGGGCGTGTTAGAACGAGCCGTTTTAGGTAGGCATGGTTGACTCTTAACTTTTATAAAGAATATCTTTTTGGATTTGAGACTTTAGTCTTTGCAACTTTACAGATCTTCTTTATGCACCAAGAGCTTGTAACACTTCAAAGAGAAAGGACAATTGAAATCGCATCATATGACCCCTTTAATGGCGAAGCAAGGGCTAGATGTGAAGCAATGAATATAAGACAAGGATGAGAATGAGAAAAGACAGTTGTCTCAGATAAGATCTGAGTTGGACGGAACATTGCCTTTATGAATGTCTTTGGACAGCATTAAACAACACTATCCTGCTCATCACATTTCTGGACACATCATCTTCATTTCAGTTAACTAGAGGAGCCCATGTTGTGAACTGGACAACTAGAACACTGTCTAACACTTGATGGCTGCTCTGTCAATTCTTTGGGCCCTATTTTAACGGTCTAAGCACATGGTCTAAAGCGCATGGCGCAATTGCGTTTAGGGCATATCCGAATCCACTTTTGCTAGTTTAAGGACGGGAAAAATGGTCGGCGGGAATGGTCATTCCATAGTTAAAAGGTTAGTTCACCCAAAAATGAAAATTCTGTCATTAATTACTCACCCTCATGTCGTTTCAAACCCGAAAGACCTTTCTTCATCTTCGGAACACAAATTAAGATATTTTTGATGGAATCTGAGAGCTGTCTGACCCTGCATAGACAGCAACGCAACTGAAATGTGTTCAAGTCCAGAGACGTAGCAAGGAGAACTGTAAAATAATCCATGTGACATCAGGGGTTCAACCGCAATTATACGAAGCTACGGGAATACTTTTTGTGCGCAAAGGAAAAAAAAGAAAAGACTTCAACAATTCGCCTCTTCCGCATTACCCTGGTGCCATTTTGGAGAATATCCGCTGGACGTAAAAAAACGTATGCTGTTCTGTGTCAGCTGTGTCAGATCTCCTTGCTACGTTTCTGGACTTGTGAACATTTTAGTTGTGTTGCTGTCTATGCAGGGTCAGACAGCTCTCAGATTCCATCAAAAATATCTTAATTTGTGTTCCAAAGATGAACGAAGGTCTTACGGGTTTGAAACGACATGAGGGTGAGTAATTAATGACAGAATTTTCATTTTTGGTTGAACTAACCCTTTAAGCAGCTCTTAATGGCTGCGTTCGAAATCGCATACTCAATGAGTAGGTACTTAATTTCAATAAGTACGAGCGCTAAAAGAGTTGGTACTCTACAGCCAAATCTCGTTAAGTATGAATGCGATCCAGGCAACATCCGCCATGTTGACGTTATCATGTGACTTAAGACGTTACAAGCGCAACAACTTAAAGGGGTCATAGGATGCCCATTTTCCACAAGTTGATATGATTCTTAGGATAAAGGAGCTTAGGAGTCATTCTTGTCTACATCTGCTCCAGAGGTGAAACAATGACGGACTGATGACAGCTCACTCAGGGTGGGTCTAAGGCAAGACGCCAGTCCAGCCTGTGCTGAAACGCTACTGTCAATCAAACTATTGTGGGAGGGGCCTGTCTGTGTGATGTCACACAGACAGGCATCTGAGATAGGCTCGATTTGAAAAAGGGGAAAACATTTAACCAGATAAAAAAAAAAAACACTGGGTGGATTTTTATCATTATAGGGTGGTTGTGTACACACACTGCCAACACACATTTAAGTTCAAACAACTTGTAAAAGTGCATGTAGCATCCTATGACCCCTTTAAAAGATAAGAGCGACAGTCACAGGTTTAATTGATCTCTCTGTAAATATTTTGATGTTTATGAAATTTCCTCATTTTGTGGTCTTGTTGAAGAAACAGCTTCCCTTTTATTGTGATTGTAGTATAACTTGAAGTATAAAAGACAAGTTGCTATCTAATATAATGCCCAGATTTTTGACTGTAGAGGAAGTAACAGTATATCCGTCTAGTTGCAAATTGTAATCCAAGAGATTCTGTGTACTGTTTTTTGGTCCAATAAATAATATATCTGTCTTATCCGAATTTAATAGGAGAAAATTATTGGTCTTCAAATCTTTTACATTTTTAACACACTCTGTTAGCTTAATAATTTAGAAGTTTAATCTGGTCTTGTTGAGATATATATTTGAGTATCATCAGCATAACAGTGGAAACTAATAATATTACCAAGGGGCAACATGTACATTGAAAATAGCAGAGGACCTAGGGCAGGTCCTTGTGGCACTCCATATTTTACTGGTGATAATTGAGATGACTCCCCGTTCAGATAAACAAAGTGGTAGCGATCGGATAGGTAGGAGCTAAACCATCTTAAAGCCTGCCCTTGAATACCCATATAGTTTTGTAATCGATCTATGAGTATGTCATGATATATAGTGTCGAACGCAGCACTAAGATCAAGTAAAACTAGCAATGAGATACAGCCTTGGTCTGACGCAAGAAGCAAGTCATTTGTAATTTTAATAAGTTCAGTTTCCGTGCTATGGTGGGGCCTAAAACCTGACCATGAACTGATTTTAAAAAGAGATAATTTTTTTGCAGGAAGGAGCACAATTGAGCAGACACAACTTTCTAAAATTTTAGACATAAAAGGAAGATTTGAGATGGGTCTGTAATTTGCCAGTTCACTAGGATCTAGTTGTGGTTTCTTAATAAGAGGCTTAATGACCGCCAGCTTGAATGGTTTTGGGACATGACCTAAAGATAATGACGAGTTAATAATATTGAGAAGTGGTTCTTCTGCTACAGGTAACAACTCTTTCAGTAAGTTAGTGGGTACAGGATCTAATAGGCATGTTGTTGGTTTAGATAAGTTTAACTCTTCCTGTCCTATAGTTGTAAAGCACTCCAGTTTATCTCTGGGTGTGATGAATGAAGCTGAAATATTAGACGCTGTAGAATCTACATTTGTTATTGCATTTCTGATGTTATGACTTCCTGTTTGTTGCTGCCGTGTGTTTTGAGTTTGAGCTCCGTCAATTTAATTCTATATTGTCTATTTTTTTCATCTCAAAATCAATTTTATACACCATAATTTTTGTTTCTATAACTTGTGAATATATCCCCTATCATATTCTACAACAAAAACAATCCTCTGATTGTTATCACTAGTTCTATTTTGATTTCCCAAGTCCGCTATTAGCATATAGCCCGTTAGCATCACCAGCGTGGTTGCCGCTAATCTCGCTTACATTGCTAATACTCTATTCACACACTTTACCATTGTTTTACTCACTGTTACTTGCTTTAATGGCGGATGTGTGTCTACCTTTGAGTGCAGGTGAGGACACGAGCTGGAGGCCGTGGAGAAGCAGATCCGCGACCTGGTGGAGAGGCAGACCCAGCTGAGAGAGCGGAGAGCCGCACTGGAAACATCCCGGGCTGACGCTCACAAGTCCGGGGTAAGTATACAGCGCGCTGCTAACAGTCCCACCACCTCTACTCCGTGTGTTTCTCTGCACAGGCCCGGTGCACCCAGGACGCGATCTTCCCAGATGTCCTTCACTCCGGCGCCGGGACACCACGGACCCTGGGTGCACCCGCAGCG
>NW_015644805.1:15577-23536 GCF_001515625.1 Sinocyclocheilus rhinocerous
CACTGATAAGCTACCACTAAATATTGTAGAAACTTAATTTGCTGTAAAGTTGCTTTGCAACGATTTGTATCGTGAAAAGCGCTATACAAATGAACTTGAATTGAATCTATTTTATCAGCGAAGAAATTCAAAAAGTCATTACTATTAAACTGTGAGAAAATATTTAGATCGGGTGGCTTCTGGTTATTTGTTAATCTATCCACTGTACTAAATAAAAACCTTGGATTGTTTTGGTTAGTTTCTATGAGTTTGTGGATATGCTCGGCCTTGAAAACAAAATAAGTGGTATCGCCCATCCCTACTGTTGATAGCTGGACATACTGTTTTTCCACGCAATCATTGAAGAGAGAGAGAGAGAACAAAACTGTATCAGGGCAGGCTTTTAGACATGAACACTTATCATACAATCCTCAACAGTGGTGACAATAATTATTCGTACTGCAGTGCATGATGGGAGTTTTTACTATGGTGTTACCCAGCATGCATTGCAGCATGAAGCATTTTGGCATGATGGGAGTTTTACTATGGTGTTACCCAGCATGCATTGCAGCATGAAGCATTTTGTTGATAGTCACCATTGTTGAGATTCATATGCTGGTTCTTGATGTCTGTGTGTGTCTAAATAGTACAGGAGTTTGACATTTTATATGTCTATAGATTTGAAATTAATTTACTGTAACTAGTAGAACAACACTTTGCTTGCTTGCATGCTGCAGTTTCACAGGGTTGATTATGCAAAATCTAAACATATAAATGAAAATGTGAAAAAAAAAAAATATTTTGTATGTATAATCAGGCTAGCTCATGATGACTAACTGATCATATAAAAACAGCTAATAGCTAAAGCAAATGATTTCCATGATGATGGCATCATTTTAACCAATAAAACTTCAACACCTGATCCTCTGTAATTCTCAATAGAAGCAGGTGTTCATCACTAATGCACAATCATCATTTAATTAGTCACTAATTATCTCATTAACTTTAACTCTTTGAGGACTTGGGATTTGACTCCAGACTTGCTTGTCACTTAAAGGAATGACTTGGTCTCACCTCTGGTGAAATCAGCTGGCTGATCTTCATGGGTGGAATAAACATATGGCAGGACTTTTACTTTTGGACCCCTGGACTTTCCACCTCTGGTTGAAGCTTTACTGTAAACATTCAGTCATGGTGTATTCATCTGAAAATACTTATGCATAAATTTGATTAGGTGTGATCCCTCAAACTTTTCAGAAATGCCAGCCACTCTGGTACTTTATCCTCTCATCTAATATTCCTTGTAAATGACTCTCCTGGCCACCAGGTGGTGCTATCCTCAGGTGATACACTAATCATGTTGCCTAAGCAGATTTGTATCATCCCTGATTTGCCTTATTTATATTTTCCTGTTTGATGTAGTCAGCCTTGAGTCCTTATTACATTGTGTGCTAAAATTGCTAGTAAATTTCACAAATCATTACAAAGAAATGGCAGGTATCAATTCTGAATTTTCGAAGTAGAAAGACTGAAATAGTATTTTCTTGTAAAATGAATCTTTGTTTCATTGACAGTTTTAGAAATCTTAGAAAGTCACACTGTATTTAAAGTGATAGTTTGCATCTGTTGATTTTGATGTGGTGTAATGCTCTACTTAACAAGTGATTGATGTATTTTTTTTTTTTGAGTTTAGATATGGAAATTGTCTTTTGTATCAGTGAATATAGTGGTTTAAGCAAATTGAATTGCGTTTTAAGCAAATTCAGTAGTTTTATATGAGCCTGACTTCTATAATTTTTGCCACTACTGACTCCAGTTTCACAACCAACGGTCCACCATAAACCATGCATTTGAGTAGCATTTGCTCTTTCCTTCCAGCCTTTATTAATTGTTTCTTTTTCAATGTGTTTTGCTTAGAATCTGACTTCAGCTTGAAGGGAGATTACTTATTGGGTGGCCTTTTTGCTTTACACGAAATTCAACATGCAACTCCTTTGTCCTCCCCAGAAGCCATTCAATGTTCAAGGTAAGTAAGTATCTTTTTGCTGCAGTATTTTGTTTCAAGTCACATTTCCAAAACAAAGATTTGATTAAGCTCTGTTCACTTAACTGATATTTTCTAGATACACTTTCTCAAAATCTGGCTATCAGATGTTGCAAGTGATGAGGTTTGCTGTTGAGGAGATTAATAACTCCACAACTCTTCTGCCCAACGTTTCTCTGGGATATGAGATTTTTGACCACTGTACGGACTCAAAAAATTTCCATTCAGTCTTCAGTTTTATCTCGAATAATGGCTCAATAAAACCTAAAGAAAAACTCAACAACTATCAGCCTAAAGTGATTGCCTTAACAGGGCCATATGGAAGCACAAGCACTATTGCCATTGCACCATTAATAACAATGGACGTTATACCATTGGTAAATTCTTTTTTTTTTTTTCAAACTGTTTACTTCCTTTTGTTTGGGACTACCAACTTACTATATAATGCTAATCAATTGGAATGTTTTCTATTCTTTCAAAGGTGAATTATGGAGCTTCTAGCTATGCATTAAGCAATAAACGTATGTATCCTTCCTTTATAAGAACAATCCCTAGCAACAAAGACCTGATAGAGATGATTATTCACATCATACGGTGGTTTGGATGGAACTGGGTTGCCTTTCTTGGTAGCCAAGATGATTACAGTTCAGATGGACTAAAGCTGTTTAAAAAGTATATCAGCAATACTGGCATTTGTTTGGCCTATCAAGAGGCTTTTAACCAAAGGGCAAACTACAGTCTAACACTTAAAAAGATGGATATGCTCAAAATCAATGTCATTGTTGTTTTCGCTGTACCACAGTATGCAAGCAAAATTATCAAAGCAGCCATAGCGAACAACATCCGAGACAAAGTATGGATTGCGAGTGAAACCTGGGCTATGAATCAGCAGCTTCCAAGAGAGCCAGGAATTGGGAAAATTGGCACAGTCATTGGCATTACAGAGAGATTGTTGACATTACCTGGATTTGATGAATTCATCTATAAACACAGGAGAACAATTAAAGCTTATAGCGCTGACAGTGACATCCAGAGTGAGAGTAAGACATGTAATCAAGATTGTGATTACTGCACATCGTTGAACGCAGAGGAGATTATACATGAAAATCCCACATTCTCTTTCGCCATTTATGCTACCATATATACCATAGCTCATGCATTGCATAATGTTCTGCAGTGTGACATGAATGAATACCACAAAAACGTAACAGTTAAGCCATACATGGTGAGGGAATGCATAAGATGATTATGACATTTTTCATTAAGAGTAATAGCATGTATTCTGATATTAATTCTTAATAATACTGTTTGTCCTTTTTTCACCACACTGTCCAACAGCTTCTGGAACAAATGAAGAAGCTGGAATTCCAACTTAACGGCCGTCAGATGACATATGATGATAATGGTGATCCAACCATCAGTTTTGCGGTCACACTTTGGAATATTGAAACAAATCCTCCACGTTTTGAGATGGTGGGCACGTATGATACATATCCAGAAATTACTTTTACTATCAACAACTCTCGCTTGCCATGGCATAACAATGGTTCTGTAAGTTATCTTTTTGCTGAGTATTTATCTAAACATTCACCTAACATTGATTAATTTTAATAGCACATTTTCCCATTCCATAAAGGTTCCATTCTCAAACTGCTCTGTGGAGTGCAAAGAGGGATTTTCGAGGGAACCTAATGGATATCATAGTTGCTGTTTTCTGTGTACAAAGTGTCGACGTAACAGCTATGTGAATTATTCTTGTGAGTATTTTAAGCAATCGATGACAAAACAGGCATTTTATCAGTCCATGCTGCCACTACACAAGGGAAAGATAAGGGAAGATAACATCAAGTTTAGCATGTACAGGGTGGGGAATAATTTAGGGAATAAATTTAAATATTTGATAGTTGTTATAGTAGACCATAATAGTTGTATATATAAACCCCAACCCCAAATGATTTGAATAATTAAAATGATATCCGAGATGTATTTTGCATAATCTGTTTTTAAATATGGTGTCAATATACTTTAAAATGTAAATGTGCGTTTTTGTACAATTTGTACAATATTATTAATGGAGTTGTTAAAAAAAATCATAATCACTAAAAAACTGTATCATTTTATTTTGATCTAACTTTAAATGTTGGTATATTTTTTTACCTTACAAAGTTAAATGAATTACTGTGTTTACAAATCTACCATTAACAAATACTGTATACTGTACGTTTTATGAACACTTTTAATAACCAACATAAAGTAAATTCATATATGAAAATGACAATAAACAAACAAACAGCAAATAAATTGATAACTTCAAAGAATTTCAGATGGAATAGATATCACAAAGATGAAATGTCAGAATGGATAGCTACCAAATGTGTTGGTATTTGGTGCCAAGTTCGAGAAGAAAAAATGATGAAGGGATATTTTACACCATTGTCTTCTTTTGTGCTGTCTCCCATTATACAGTATTATACAGCATTATATGATGTTATGCAGAGATAATCTGTTGAACCTTTTGTACTGTTTAAACTTCATGATCCCAAATGTCTGATTTTGGCTGTATTACATTCTCATATTATTTTGCTGTTTTTCAGGGGACCCCTATACCTGTTCTCCGTGTGCAGAGAGCGAATGGTCTGATGAGGGCAGTACGACATGTAAGAACCGTTCTGTTGTCTATCTTGAGGTCACAGAAATCCTCTCCATCATTGTCATGGCTTCTGCCACATGCCTAATTATTCTCCTTATTGCCATATTTTGCCTTTTTGCTCACAATTACAACACACCAGTGGTAAAGTCTGCTGGTGGCAGCATGTGTTTCCTCATGTTGGCGTGTTTGATAATGTCTACAATAAGTGTGTTCTTTTTCTTTGGAAAACCCTCATCTGTATACTGCATCCTGAGAAATGTTGCATTTGCATTTTTCTTCACTATTTTTCTCTCCTGTATGGCTGTCCGTTCCTTTCAAATTGTTTGTATCTTCAAAATAGCTGCCAAGTTCCCTAACATCCACAGCATTTGGGTAAAGCACAACGGACAGTGGCTCTTTGTTGGATTTTTTTCTGTCATTCATTTAATTTCTTGTATACTATGGATGACTGTCTCAACTCCCAAACCCTCCAGGGACTCATCAACTTTTAAAGACCTGACTATACTCAGCTGTGAAATGGGGAACACTGCAACTGTTAGCGTAGTTGTGTTTATAGTTTGGTTTCTTGGATTCCTGTGTCTCTTATTTTCTTACATGGGAAGAGATCTGCCAAAAAATTACAATGAGGCCAAATCAATAACTTTCAGTCTCATTTTGTACAATGTGAGCTGGATTGTTTATTTCACAGTATACCTCATTCTCAAAAGCAAATACATCCAGCTTGTTAATGCGATGACACAGCTTTCTAGTATATATGGAATTCTCTTCAGTTATTTCATACCGAAATCTTACATTATAATATTCCAGCCGCAAAAGAACACTGCTGCATACTTTCAAACATCTATTCAGAATTACACTATTAGTAGGACTTAGCACAGATTCATTTAGGGGTGAGTGAACTGAGAAAATGGGCCTACTTTAAATATTTCTATATATATGGGCCATTCTACAGAGTTGGAAACGTCTTGAAAAAATTTTTTTTCCCCAAAAAAATTGTATGTATGCAAATTGTATAATATCCACACATTTCTATTAATTGTGCAGTTAATTCTCATATTGTATTTTCAGAAAATTTTGGAATATTTGTCCTCTCCCCAAATTTGACACTACCAAAACACATTAATAATATATATATATATATATATAGATTTGTTGTATTTTGAATCCAATTCTTCTTTGTAAAAGGCAAAAAGGTGATCATACTGATTTCGAAGTTAAGGATTCATTCGTTTGAATATACATTGAACCAAAAACTATCAAAACATCTTAGTTGATAATTCAGTATACTTTATTTTTGACAAAACATCCCATGTTTCGATAGTGACAGCACATTTTCGGTAGTGACAGTAATGCTTTGGTAGCAACCACATCACATTACAGAATTTTAACTTGCATATTACAACACTACTGATACATACTAAAATACAAAAGAAAGCATAACTGTACTAAAATTTTGTTTATTTCCCCCAAATATGAAGATTATGTGTTCCCTTTTGTCACTACCGAAATAATGATGACATGTTTCGGTAGTGACAATTCTGTGGGATAACACCCAAAAAACATAGATGTCACTACCGAAACTCCCCCTAATGTTTCGGTAGTGACTGTTTCGGTAGTGATAATTTTAGATATTTTGAACCTAGCTCAAAGATGCTAATCAGCACATGGTTAGCTCGCACAGTTCTGAACAGTGGTATACATATGAAGGATACAGGAATATTTACTGATCATAAATGTATGGGTTTAGTTAAAATCAGTCTTTAAAGCTGATGATTAGATGCTAGCATTAAATGAACACATGCATCCTTTTATTTAGCTGTCCTTTTTAAACATTTCCATAAATGCTTTCATATCCATTGCCATACTGGTTCTTCAGATCCACTTATTACAAGTCTCATTTGTATCTGTTGTTATGTCTGTTTTTGTTGGTGCTGTATTTAAGCATTGTTGAGAAAAAGCAGTCACATTGAAAACACAAAATGTTTTAATACACTGTAACACGGCAGCTGCCGTCGATGTGCTGTTAGACATTTCACTTCATCATTGCCTAAATGGTGATTAAAAAAAAAAAAAAAAAGTTCAGCCTGTCATTATTATATTTTTTCACTCTCATTTTGTTACAAACATGCAATTCTTTCTTCTGTGAAAGTCAAAAGAAGATCCTTTTTACATTCTATTAACAGTGATTTACCAGGTATATAGATACTGTAGATGAGGATTCATATTTCATATTTTTAACCACAGATTAGTAGTAGAAATATTTATTTGATTCATGGTCATTTAACGTCACAGGCCATTGGATATTTGTACTTTAATACACACAGTTCTTCTATTGTATAGATAATGTTTGATCATATAATATATTCAGTGATAACTGGATGTTGTAGATTAATATTATTAATGAACCCAGTACATCTCTACTTAGCTTGAATGCTAACCAAACACACCTGAACATTAAATTAAAGTGTTCAGATTTATTCGGAAATGGGATATTTAGAACTGGTACTAAAGTCTGCTGGACACTGGACCTTCAGGAGTGGAGCTAAATAACCCAGCTTAGTTTCCCGCAAGTGCTCCATTTGGCCAACTGGTGGCGTAATTCGATATATCTTTCAAAATCAGAATATTCCAGTGAAAATATGCTAATTTTCTTTTATATAATCTTCCTGGCTGAGGCAACAAAGGTGTAGTTTCCAACCACATAGGCAACGAGAACGGTGGTCATATGATGCGATTTAAATTTTTTCCTTTCTCTTTGAAGTGTTACAAGCTCGTGGTACATAAAGAAGATCTGTAAAGTTGCAAAGACTAAAGTCTCAAATCCAAAGAGATATTCTTTATAAAAGTTAAGAGTCAACCACGCTTACCTAAAACGGCTCGTTCTAACACCCCCCCACATATCTACGGCACCATGTGGGAAGATTTGCATAACGCCGTCCAAATGTTCACGCAAAGAAAGAAGGCGTAACTTTTATTCTCGCTGCAGTATTGTTGTTGCCGCCATGTTGTGAAACGCCATTTGTGTTTCATTGTGAAAGCGAAACTACTTTGTTTGGCCTTCCAAAAGAGGACGATATCCGCTTCATCATGCCTAGAGCTGATCCGTGCTGGTCGCTGAGGAAATACATCAACATCAATGCTGTGGATCGGCTTTCACCGTGGACGAAGCGGAGTCGAGCCCGGGGTCGGTTGCCGCAAGCATCAAAATATGGTAAGGGACATAACATTTCCGTCACACGCTTGAGGAATTCGGCCAATCACAACGCACTGGATAGCTGGCCAATCA
>NW_015644805.1:23875-27335 GCF_001515625.1 Sinocyclocheilus rhinocerous
CGATGAGCTTTGTAAAAATCGACGTGTTTCAGAAAGGCGGGGCATAGAGGAGAAACAATAATGTACAGTATGTGGAAAATAATGTGTTTTTTAACCTTAAACCGCATAAACACATTGCATTACACCAAATACACAAAATAATGTTCTTTTTAGCAACATCATATGACCCCTTTAAAGACAAATAGCATGGTATCAAAAAATAAACAGACTGTTTTAACCCTTTTAAACTATCCTTTGGCACAGGATATTGACACTACATAATCATTTAGAGTATATTAAATTACAGTAAAATATAAATACGCTCCAAAACGTAACTCTCAGACACCATTAGCTTCCAAAGGCACATGAGCTGTTCAAAAAGCAGGTCACAAAAGTCATTCAGTTATCTTAAGAGACCTAACGGTAGAACATACACGTACTGTCGGGCTTGATTGCTTTTCCATCACTTTGGTTAATCTTATCATTTCAGTTTTGATATAGGCCTATACACTTTGCGGAACCGGTCAGAAATGAATCGGGTGCTTGGATTATTTGTAAATAACCTAGTTTAACAGTTTGGTCAAACCCCTCTGAGCGATTTATCTAAACACAAACAAAAAAGTAAGCCTATAGGATTCTTAAAGTTCATGTGGTCATATAGCCTATTGTGCACTTGGATTGAAATAAATAAATAAATAATTATTAAATAAATAATAATCTTCTGATTAAGGACAGATTTAGATAAGGGTCAGATGCACTATTCCCTATACTTAAGATGTGGAGACCAAATATAACACTATAATGAATTTCCCATATTTGTCATAACATTACTACATTATATTCTATGGGTTTAATGCATTTGCAGACAATGTAATTACATGTAACTGTCATATAACTGTATATTCACTGTTTGAGAGTGCCACTGAATGTGTAGCTAATATAAAGTGGGTTTTCATGAAAAAAAAAAATCAGAACTGAAAGCAAACACTGGATTAAAAAAAAAAATCCCAATAAATTTCCAAACAGATGCACATATCTTGCATCATTTACGTCTAATTTTGCATTTGATGTTGATTTGATAGGAATTGTTACTATGGCCATCATACCAACTGAGAATTTATGGCAATGATTTTAAATTCAGTTGAGGTATCTGACATATTATGACATAACATTTATCTTTTATATGAAGTCTTTAGAGCCAGGCTATAATACGTTGTTTTTAGATAAATTGCTCAACCAGTTAGATAGAGGTTATTTATGTGTACAAATCATCCAAGCACCCAATTCCTAGACATTTCTAATATAGGCCACATTTCATTAACATTGCTAAATATTATTAAACTGGAAATAAATTAAAGATCCATCTTTGATTGTCAAAAGAATTCCAGGTTCAGTTCCCTCTCAGCCAATTAGATTTCACATAGTATTTTCATCGGTCAGTTGTGGAGGTCTGATTGTTTAAAGCTTTATTTATATAGCGCCTTTTAAAAGTGTTTACAAAGTATTTTACAGAGAGATGCATATGTGCATTCACAGAAAAGAAAATACAAATACAAACATAAAAGAGATAAAGTAGTAAAACAAAGTGCAATAACCAGTTTATGTTAAAACGAAAATACAACAATAAAAAACCAAGGAAAGGCCTTTAGTGAACAAATCTGTTTTGAGATACTTTTTAAAAGTGCATAATGATAACTTTTGACAACGTTTAATTCAGGTGCGAAAAGAATTAATATCTAGCGCATGAGCACAGAGAGATTTGCGAGTGCACAGGACAGTTTGAGTGAGAGGGGAGACACGTTTTAAGTGCGCAAAGGAAATCCGCGTGCGAGCAGAGAGATTGGCGCTCGCTCATTATATTAATGTGCTTTCGCGCTACAATAATGCGTTCTGGACATTTGTCATTAAAATAACGCCATAATAGATTGTTATAATATCTGCATCTGTGCAGTTCTTTGTCATAAATCCAGTTTGCAAAATATCATGGGGCAGCAATAATCGGTTCCCCATCTACTGTAGCCTAAGTTTTCACTGTGTTCACCCCTCATCACACCACAGCTGTTTCCTCCAGCAAAAATGAAGCACATATGAACGCATACTTTATAAAACGATAATGTTGCCATTTTCTTTTGAAAATGTAACTTTCAATATAATACATATTCCAGTGCATGTGTCAAAGAGGTTTGCATACTTGAGCTAAGGAAAGAGGGTTGTACTAGAAATGCAAACATTAAAATTTTGTGTTTGTACAGTAAACAGGTTGTGTGTGTGAGATCATGAAGACTCGAACTGGGCTTATTCAGTACTCAAATGTTATACCTATCTAATGCAATACAGTGGAATACTGCAATAAGTTTAGTATACGACCCCTATTAATCAAACATTTTTTCATTTTATTTATATATTTTTTTTTAAATGTCTAAAGTGGACTATCGAAATAAAGTGTAACCTAATTTTTATTATTATTATTATTATTATTAGGCTAGTATTATACCCTCACTGGAGGCTGAGCCGCCCCTAAAATGAAAATCCTAGAATCGCCCCTGTTCCAGCCGCTCCCCGTATTAATTTCAGCGTGGTAGGACGTGCCCTCTAATATAAACATTCACTAACATTAGCAAATAATAAATGAAATACTGACCATGAAAACAGTATTTTCAAGATGGTAAACAGATGATCTTTTTGCCAAGTTCAAGGGGATACCCTATGTTTGGATTGTTTGGAAATCTGTATTTTATTTAAATCGCCATCACACCACTGCTCACAAACAACGGGGACGCCAGAGTTGCACTTGCCTCAAATTTCAAAGGTAAAATTTATAGTCAACAAAAGCTTTTTGCCAATTGCATGACAGAAATGTTTGCACTGAACTATGCTCTTATTAGGGTTTCCGCGGGTTAAATTGTTTACATTTAAGGCCATGGAAACTCTTAAATGGTACACAAAGTCTAAATTATAAGAGGTCTTTGGGGACGGAAAGACAAGAATTGCTATATGGATTATTAATATGATGATTAAACTTCAAAAGGCTACGATTTCACTGAATAAAGTTGAGCGCTGCAGCCAGCTTTGTGTACTGCGGTTACCGGGGAAACCACTATATTTCTGCCCTTCCGAAAGTGACACCTGCTGGCAGAGAACGAATTTGCTCTTTCAAAAAGCCCATCTGCTATTTTTGCTACATATTTTTAAATGTGAACCAGTGGATCGACAAAAAGCTAATGCATTATAAAAATCTAAACAATTAAGACACTACGGTATATTTATATGTTATTTAATATAATAATTAATTGATAATAATTTATACTTTTGACATCCCTTTTCTTAAAAATTGTTTAAAGGCTGAAATGTGAAGTGCAGATCTTAAAAAGGTCTTTAAAGGTCTTAAATTTGATTTTAAAAATCCTGCAGATACCAGGTTATTTTATGGTACCATTTGGAATAACAATCTTTTTTTTTTTTTTTGGATTAAGCCCTTTTT